>NC_049206.1:60630288-60685288 GCF_013347855.1 Anguilla anguilla | reverse complement strand
AGCGCTGTAAGGTTATGAGCAGCCTGGTCAGGCTCATAGCGCTGTAAGGTTATGAGCAGCCTGGTCAGGCTCATAGCGCTGTAAGGTTATGAGCAGCCTGGTCAGGCTCATAGCGCTGTAAGGTTATGAGCAGCCTGGTCAGGCTCATAGCGCTGTAAGGTTATGAGCAGCCTGGTCAGGCTCATAGCGCTGTAAGGTTATGAGCAGCCTGGTCAGGCTCATAGTGCTGTAAGGTTATGAGCAGCCTGGTCAGGCTCATAGTGCTGTAAGGTTATGAGCAGCCTGGTCAGGCTCATAGTGCTGTAAGGTTATGAGCAGCCTGGTCAGGCTCATAGTGCTGTAAGGTTATGAGCAGCCTGGTCAGGCTCATAGTGCTGTAAGGTTATGAGCAGCCTGGTCAGGCTCATAGTGCTGTAGGGTTATGAGCAGCCTGGTCAGGCTCATAGTGCTGTAAGGTTATGAGCAGCCTGGTCAGGCTCATAGTGCTGTAAGGTTATGAGCAGCCTGGTCAGGCTCATAGTGCTGTAAGGTTATGAGCAGCCTGGTCAGGCTCATAGTGCTGTAAGGTTATGAGCAGCCTGGTCAGGCTCATAGTGCTGTAATGGACTCCACCCTAAAACTGACTTTGTTTGGAGGCTCAGATCCTGACTCAGGGCAGCACGTGGCGCTGTCAGCAATGCGTCATCTGAGGCGTGCGTTTCGCAGAGATCCTGGTTTTTGTCCTCCCACAAACCCAGAAGCCTGACGTTAGCTCAGCTGGGTGTGCCGTCCTGCCCTGGGTGGATCTGGCAGGTTCACCCCGCCCTGGATAAACAATCACACCACTTCACTTTCTCCGTCCTAAACAGACTTTCCCTGCGCCACCAGGATTGGCCAATCAGTGGCTTCGTTCCCGCTAAAGAAAACATAGATTTTGTGTCTGACCGAGAGAGCAGGGGAGCACCCAAATCTTTTACTTTTTATTTTATGTTATTTCTTTAATTCTGGCGTCGCAGAGAACTCTGCTGAATGTATCTGCGTGCTGATACGTCCAGGCTTGCCTGAGAGTCCTGGTTCTCTGCCGTTCCACACTGCAGTCCCAGCTTCCACCCGTGAGTATTCAGCTTTGACAGGGTCGGGATCAGGGCTGCTGGCTACCTGCGCTCACCAGCTCCCCGCTTCCTTCCATTCTTACCGACCTCTGTCTGCTTTCTGGCTCTCGGTTCTGTGGCTCATCAGAATTACACATGTGAAGTACATGTATGTGTGCGTATGTACGCCTAACTTACCAGGAGGCAAAACTGAACTCAGATCAGCACTTAGTACCGTGAGAATTCCAATGGGCTGTAGCTGCATGGAGGGGGGGCGTGTGTGGGGGGGGGGGGGGGTAAGAGAGAGCAGGTAGAAAGAGAGAGAGCAGGTGGAAGGTGAGAGAGCAGGTAGAAGGAGAGAGAGCAGGTAGAAGGAGAGAGAGTAGGTAGAAGGTGAGAGAGCAGGTAGAAGGAGAGAGAGAAGGTAGAAGGAGAGAGAGCAGGTAGAAGGAGAGAGAGAAGGTAGAAGGAGAGAGAGAAGGTAGAAGGAGAGAGAGCAGGTGTGCTGTTTATGGGTCTTTATTATGCCTGTCAGGACATGGTGACTCAGGCTACTGCAGAACGAGTCACTACAGCTCTGTGGAAGGAGTCAGTGCAGCTCTGTGGGAGGAGTCATTGCAGCTCTGTGGGAGGAGTCAGTGCAGCTCTGTGGGAGGAGTCAGTGCAGCTCTGTGGGAGGAGTCAGTGCAGCTCTGTGGGAGGAGTCATTGCAGCTCTGTGGGAGGAGTCAGTGCAGCTCTGTGGGAGGAGTCATTGCTGCTCTGTAGAGTCACTGCAGTTCTATAGGAAGAGTCACTCCTTTTCTTGCACAGCACGCTCACCTCTGCTAGCCTCAGTTCTTAGCATGTTAGCATGTCTGCATCGTTTTAGTTTTAGTTTCTTATATTTTGTGCTGTTTGGTATTGAAACCTCACACAGCCACTGGCCCTGCATGGTCAGCCACAGCACACAGAGAGAGAGCATGAGTACCTGTAACACTGTGTGGCTGAGCTGCGGATCCTGAAAGAAGCGCTGTTGAGAGTTTGAGAAAATACTGTGTAGAGTATGAGTCAATGCTGTTTATAGTATTAGTGAGTGTGTAGAGTGTGAGTAAACGCTGTGTAGAGCGTGTGAGTGCTGTGTAGCGTGTCAGTACGTGCTGTGTGGCGTGTGAGTACGTGCCGTGTAGAGGTAGTGAGTATGTGCTATGTATAGAGGGGTGAGTACGTGCTGTGTGGCGTGTGAGTATGTGCTGGGTAGAGGTAGTGAGTAAGTGCTGTGTAGAGGTAGTGAGTAAGTGCTGTGTAGAGGTAGTGAGTAAGTGCTGGGTAGAGGTAGTGTGTAAGTGCTGTGTAGAGGTAGTGAGTAAGTGCTGTGTAGAGGCAGTGAGTAAGTGCTGTGTATAGGTGGGTGAGTAAAGAGTGTCTCTCTGCTGCCCCCTGCAGACGATCGTGCGCGGGAGCAGGCCGCAGAAGGACTCCTCCATTAACGGGCTGCTGGAGGAGTTCGACAGCATCTCGGTGACGCGCTCCAACTCCCTGCGCAAGGAGAGCCCCCCCGCCCCGCACCAGCACCCCCCCGGGCCCAAAGCGGCCGGCCCCCCCTCCTCCTCCTCCGCCTCCGCCTCCGCCTCCTCCTCCCGCGCCCCAGAGGAGAACGGCTTCAGCCACTACTACTCCTCCCGCTACTCCTGTGACCTGGACGGCTCCAAGGAGCTCCCTGGGGAGGCGTTCCGGGACCGGGGGGGTGGGGAGGCGGAGTGGGGGGGCGGGGCCGGGCGCCACTACCGGCTGGGCAAGCAGAACGGCCACTCCATCCGCAGCCCCTTCTACCCCGACGCCATGCCCCAGAAGGGCGACTACGGCCGCCTGCCCCCGGACTACCACACCTACCTGGAGACCAAGGTGCGCTCGGACCTGGAGCTGGCCGGGGGCGGGGCCGGGGGCGGGGCCGGGGTCGGGGTCGGCGCCTACTACCGCACCTCTGTGGGGAGCTCCGCCCACGACTACACGCCCTCGCGCTCGTCGCTGCACAGCGAGCAGACGCAGTATGGCCCGGACGGCGCGGGCCGGGGGGACTGGGGGTACGGGGGCCCCCCCAGGGAGGACTACGAGAAGCGGCCCAAGTCGTCGTACGTGGGCCAGTCCAGCCCCCAGCCCGCCATCCGGCAGCGGTCGCGGTCCGGCTCGGGCCTGCAGGAGCCCAACCCGCCCTACACCACCAGCGCCTTCAGATCCACGCAGCAGGGCCACCCCTACAGCTCCTACACCTACCCCCGCCTGTCCGAGACTGTGAGCGCCACCCAGGGGATGCCCAAGGTAATGCAGCCCTGCAAATGCGATCAGAGTAATGCTGATAATTATTATTCTATAACTACTTCCGCAGTCTCAATCGCATATCAGCGTAGAGCTGAAAGAACAGCAGCACATACCAGCGCATACCAGAACTGTGTTTGTTTTGCTTGGTGATTCGTTTGCCGTTTTGCCTGAGGACAGAAAAATAACTGAGAAAGAATGACTCCACTTTTTAACATGCGCACACACACACAAATGCACACACACACTCTCTCTCTCACACACACACACACACACACACACACACTCTTTCTGTCTCACACACACACACACATACACATACACACACTCTTTCTCACTCACACACACACACATACACACACACTCTCTCTCTCACACACACGCACACACACACACACACACACACACTCTCTCTCACACACACACATACACACACTCTCTCTCTCTCTCTCTCACACACACACTCACACACACGCACACTGTTTCTCTCTCACACACACACTCACACACACACTCTCTCTCTCACACACACACATACACACACTCTTTCTCTCTCTCACACACACACTCTTTCTCTCTCACACACACACTCACACGCACACACACCATGCTGCAGCTCATTGGAATTCTCCCTGAGCTCCTCCTGCGTTCACACAGAGGCGCACAAACTTTATGGTCTATAACACTCCCCCATTGTGAGCCCAGTCTTCATTTAGTGGCTGAAAGGACAAAGGAGAGGGGGAGCGGATGGGGGGGGGGGTCAGAGTTAAGGCTGTGAGCGTTATCTCCCCCCCCATCAGATTAGCCGCGAGGCCGGCCTGCTTTAATGTTGTGCAGGTGCTGTGTGATGGATCTGGTGTCACTGCTTAATCTTCTCTGCTCAAATGGGACCGGGAGCTGCTGCCCGACTCACAGAATTACTTACAAGAGCCGCGCCGAAATCAATTAACTCACCCCACCTACCCCCCAACCCCCCCACCAACCCCCCCCCCACTGCCCCCAACCCCCCCACCAACCCCCCCAACCCCCCCACTGCCCCCCAACCCCCCCACCAACCCCCCCACTGCCCCCCACCAACCCCCCAACCCCCCCACCAACCCCCCAACACCCCCACCAACCCCCCAACACCCCCCACTGCCCCCCCAACCCCCCGACAACCCACCAACCCCCCCCCCCCCACTGCCCCCCAACCCCCCCACCAACCCCCCAACACTCCCCACTGCCCCACTCCCCTCGCCTCGATACGGCACTGCGGGAGAGAGAGAGAGAGAGAACGGGGAGAGAAGGAGAGAGGGAGAGAGAGAGAGAACAGGGAGCGAAGGAGAGAGGGAGAGAGAGAGAGAGAACAGGAAGAGAAGGAGAGAGGGAGAGAGAGAGAGACCCCCTCACTATGACACTGCAGAAGAGAGGGCGAGAACGGGGAGAGAAGGAGAGAGGGAGAGAGAGAGAGAGACCCCCTCACTACGACACTACAGGAGAGAGGGAGAGAATGAGGAGAAAGAGAGAGAACGGAGAGAGAGAGAGAGAACAGGGAGAGAAAAAAGAAAGGGAGAGAGAGGGAGAGTGCCCTCTCACTACTACACCGCAGGAGAGAGAGAGAGAGAGAGAGCCCCCCTCTTTGCTACAGCACAGCTCGTCCCAGCACAAATACTGTGCTGATGATACTGAACCCCCCCCCCTTCTCTTTTTTATGTTAGAGAACTCTTTCTCTGAGGATGCACCGATAATGGCTTTTATGATAATTAAGCAGCGAAATGTCTTCAAAATGATATTCATTATCATGATTCAGGCATTTTTCCTTCCATCCAACTGTAAGTGACTAAAGCAAGAACATTAATGGAATACATTATGGTATTAGTCATTTCTGTACTCCTTATTTCTAATAATAATAATAATAATAATAATAAATTACTGTGAATAGTAAATTCACCATCATTTAAAGTTAAAAGTCACTTGAAATTCATAGGTGGGCAGGGCTGTTAATTTTTTTGCCCTTCATTTGAATAACAATGGTGTTCAAATGAGGATAAATATGTGTTAATTCTGATGATATAACTGGCCCTGTAAAAACAACTCAATCAAGATGAAGGTTTTATCACTTATATATTAGCTTCAGCAAACACACAGGTGCGTACAGGTTCCTTTTCGGTCATGCCTGGCCTTGCTCAGGTACGCGGGCGTTCTGTAAACGCCCTGCGCACGTTCTGGAAGGCGTAGCTCTAACGGTCTGAGAAAGCGCGAGCTTGCCGCCGTTAGCTCGTGCCGAAACCGCGGGCTGTTTTCAGCGTTGTGCTGACTGGGCACTTTGACGGCTGTCACTTCCAACCGTGAACAGAAAACAGTTGAGCCGGTAGCTGAGCGCTGTTTGTGTTTGCCTGATCACAACCGATAGCTGCCGGTGTGTTAAAAGGTGTGTACAGACTGATAATAGAGCGTTATTTCTCTCCTGTAATCCTCCTGTTCCCGAAATAGATGACTCTTCAACAGTGTAACCCCCTAATGTACAAAAAATGTATTAAAAAATAAATGTCATTACTGGGAGGCCTAGCTTCACTGCAGGTGTATGTAGGTTCTCCATTGTACAGATTTCATCCATGTCTTATCAGCCAGATGGGGCACCTTGACGTTGTGAAATTAATTAAATGTATTATTATTATTATTATTATTATTGAACAGTTCACTCGTTGTAAAGGTGTGATTCTTATTTTATCTGGGGAAATCATTATTTTTTCTAGTGCAGTATACTTTGAGAACAGCAGGTAAAACCGAACTGTTTAAAAGTAGCCTCCTTTTTTGTCTGTGTCAGTTTATATCGTGTAAATATTTAGCTCTTTTTTTAGTTCTAGTTGCACGAGGCAAAGGCACCGGATTACTGAAAGTGAGGTATTTATTGACTTTGAAGCCATTCTCGCTGCGGAGGAATTCAAAAGTGTGCTCGATAACACGCCGCTAATTAACGGCTATGATACGCTATAATTCTGCTTTCATTGAATGCAAATAGGGAAAAAAAGACTTCTTAAATGTCATTCCAGAGGAGACAGAATGAGAAACATCTGCTCTATATCACGCTCGCTATCAGAGTTACCGCGTAACCGCAGTCGATTCTGAAAAAGAAAAAAGAAAAAAAAAGACGTGGACAGAACCCCCCTCCCAAAAAACAAACAAAAAAAACATATGCCGTTATGTGGTAATGTCTGTCTCTGTGAATTTTACACACGCGTTCTCCTTGTGGGAATACGTCCAAATAGCGCTGGCGCAGCTGCGCCTGTCAGCGTGCGTTGTGTGTGAGCGAGTGCACGGCTCAGTGGAGCACGCGCTACGGCTCCGACGTGCAGAAGAATGAGCTTCTGCTGCCGCCGCTGCTGCTCTTCCGTGAAGAAACCACCGCCGGTGCCTCCCATCGCCGCGGCAACAAAAACATCCCTTTGTTCTCCTCTCAGGGCGAACAAGCAGCCGGCTGAGTAGAGGAATAAACCACACACTCACACGCATACACACACACACACACACATACACACACATACACACACTCACACACATACACACTCGCAGACACACACACTCACACACGCACGCACCCACACACCCACACACGCACTCACACTAACACACGCACACATGCATACACACGCACGTGCACACACACACTCACAGATTTTCAATTGAATGTAGCCAGCCATTGGAATCCAGTGCTCAGTGTTCACTAGTGCATGGCGTAGGTAAATATATAATAATAATAATAATAATAATAATAATAATAATGAAATCACCATAAGCTGAGAATTTAATACAAAATTATGGAAATATGGGTGGAAGAATCCACAATGTATCAGTCTTTCCTTTGATTTGATTTGTACAGGTGAATATAGCCGTGTGGTGGCCACTGTACAACACTCACTGTACAGCAGCACTGGACATGATTACACAGCGCTGCGTCTGAGGGGGGCGGGGCTTGGGCGCGTGTCACGTCCTGCCAGCGGTTGTTATGGGCGCTCTCTCCTTATTCACCGTGACACGCAGGCCCGGGGATGCCCTTTCCTGCCTCCCCCGCTCCCCCCCCCTCTCCTGGAAGAGTCGAGGTGTGGGGGCGGGGGTGACGCAATCAAATCGTGACTCCTTTGTGGAGTGTTCCCCCCCTCCCCCCCCCCCATCAGGTTGTCGTGGTGAGTGAGTCAGTCGCCGCGGCGACGGGCTGCCCTGGGACTTCAGTGACAAACTGATGCTGCAGCGTTTTTTTTTTTTACCGTTTTTTTTTTTTTTTTATTGCTGCCTTAGCATAAAACGGTTCCACTGCAGAATTCAATTTCACAGTTCAGTTGGGCTGTTGATTATGCTGCCAAATTCAGATTAATGTGCGTTTAACTAACGTGGGTCTGGGGCCTCCCTCGGCTGTCAGCCCGCGCACCGTCCGCCCCCCCAGCCCCCCCCCGCCCCCCCCCCCCCCCCCCGCGGCGCGTCGGCGAATGACAGCCGCTGGAACCTCCGCGCGCCGCACCCCCCCGTCACCCTCCCGGTGATATTGATTGATTAAACGAGTCCATCGGCGTAATTATTCGCGGTCCCGATCCATCAGGAGCGGCGCGTGCGTGTGCTGCAGGCCTCTCGTCCCGACCTCGGCCCGAGCGCGCTGTCAGCAGCCGCTCAGAACGCCGCTCCCGCTCTGTCATTAGGACTCTGTGTTCGGTGGGCGTGGGGGAGGTAATTTAATTTAGCGCCCCTTACCGGGTTAAACTTTGCGCGATCATTTTACACGAGCGGGGGCGTGGAGGGGGGAGGGGGGGGGGGGGTATAGGGAGGCATTTTTCGCAGGCTGTCTCCTTGTCGTGCGTGGATATTGTCTCTGGCAGGACGAGGCGTCATGTGACTCAGAGCATCTCCAAGAAAATCCATGGCGGCAGGAGCCCAGCTGTCACCGCGGGCTGCTGCTGCTGCTTTTTCTGTTCGGTTTTTTTTCTGCCTGGGAGCAGAACTTCAGATGAGTCGTGACGCTATTCAGCGCAGTTTCTGTTCATTTGGGCGGCAGTCAGCCTGCTGTGGGAGAGAGAGGATGGTGCGGGGGGGGGGCGGGGGGGTTTGGGTGGGGGTGCAGGCGTGTGGACCCCCACCCAGGGAACAGGGAGGCCGATGGTGAACAGTCACACACACTCAACACGCTGCATTTACAACAGTAACTGCAGATTTATCTCCCCTTAGATTAAACACACAGAAAAGTAATCTGTCCCCAGGAGCTCATGTCTTAGTTTGCGGGGACGTCCGGTGACGGCGCTTGCTGTCCTGTTTTGGGGGGAGTCACTGAAAGTGTGACCCTACACTCACATGAGAGGCGTGACAGAAAGTGCAGAGCAGGTGGATTTTTTTTCTTTTTTCTTATTGAGCCCCTGAGCTGTGGGCTCCATGGTAACCTGCATTATTGCTTTACTGTTCTCTGGTGATTACATTACAGCAGTACAGCCCATTACACTCCCCCCCCCCCCCCCCATTGGGTGCGATTGGGTTTGGAGTAATGACCCCTCCCTCCCACCGCGGGGTCACGATGGCAGAAATCCCACTGCTGTGTCTGCTCCTCACTGCTGCCTGGCTACGTGAGGCAGTTGCCGTGGAGTTGCCCACGGCAACCCATCGAAAATGCTCACGGCTAGCCTTTTTTTGCTTGCTAATGTAGGCATAGGCTACCTTAATGGAGCTGAGCTACGACAGGGTACTGCGCAGTTGTGCAGGTGAGCATTCTTGCTGCGCAGGCGTGTGCAGGCATGTGCAGGCGTCTGCGCGTGTGCGGGACGTTTGGGAACGCAGCTCAGAGGCAGGCACTCCACCACACTCAGCTATTCCACACAGTGTGTGTGTGTGTGTGTGAGAGAGGGAGAGAGTGTGTGTGTGTATGTGTGCGAGAGGGAGAGAGTGTGTGTGTGTGAGAGAGGGAGAGAGTGTGTGTGTGTATGTGTGCGAGAGGGAGAGAGTGTGTGTGTGCATGTGTGTGTGTGTGTGTCTGTGTGCGTGACTGTTGTGATGAGGCAGCACAGTTGGAGTCCCCATCAGTGGCTGTGGTCCCAGTTGGCTCCACAGAGCTAATGGGGAGCATGTTTGAGCAGCACACAATCAGAGAAAGCACTGCACTAAGCAAAACACATCACCCTCCCAGTACAGCACAGACACAGAGTACCGCACTGACACCCAGTACAGCACAGACACCCAGTACAGCACTGATACCCAGTACAGCACAGACACCCAGTACAGCACTGACACCCAGTACAGCACTGATACGCAGTACAGCACTGACACCCAGTACAGCACTGACACTCAGTACAGCACTGACACTCAGTACAGCACTGATACCCAGTACAGCACAGACACCCAGTACAGCACAGACACCCAGTACAGCACTGACACTCAGTACAGCACAGACACCCAGTACAGCACTGACACTCAGTACAGCACAGACACCCAGTACAGCACTGACACTCAGTACAGCACTGATACCCAGTACAGCACAGACACCCAGTACAGCACTGACACCCAGTACAGCACTGATACCCAGTACAGCACTGACACCCAGTACAGCACAGACACCCAGTACAGCACTGATACCCAGTACAGCACAGACACCCAGTACAGCACTGACACCCAGTACAGCACAGACACCGTGTGTGTGTGTGTATGAATATCCATGCAGAAACACTGACAGGCCTCCTGTGTGTGTGTTGGCACAGGGGGACTACGACAGGGCGTCCCATGAGGGCAGCCCCCCAGTCCCGGGGGCAGAGACGTACCCCCGGGGGCCCCTGAAACTACCTCAGAGCCAAGCCAAGCCCGGTTACCCCAGCAGCTTCCAGTACCCCCCCACATTCCACTACAAGCCCTCCCCCTACCACCACCCGCCGTCCCAGCCCAGCCCCCCCTACACCCCGCAGGGGGCCTACTCCCAGCCCTCGTCCCCCTACATCCCCCCCGGGGCGTACCCCCCGCCCAGCTGGGGCTCCGCCTCCGACCAGCAGCCCTCCCGGGTGTCCCACGAGCAGTTTCGGGCGGCCCTGCAGCTGGTGGTGAACCCCGGGGATCCCCGCGAGTACCTGGACAACTTCATCAAGATCGGCGAGGGCTCCACCGGCATCGTCTGCATCGCCACGGAAACGCACAGCGGCAAGCAGGTGGCCGTGAAGAAGATGGACCTGCGGAAGCAGCAGAGGAGAGAGCTGCTCTTCAACGAGGTCAGCGTCCTCTCCCCTGTCCTATCGCACCTGTCCCCTCTCTTACCTGTCCTCTCTCACCTGTCCCCTTTCTCCCTGTCCTCTCTTACCTGTCCTCTCTCACCTGTCCCCTTTCTCCCTGTCCTCTCTTACCTGTCTCCTCTCTCACCTGTCCTATCTCTCCTGATCCCTCTCTCACCTGTGTGTGAGTGTGCGTTTGAGTGTGTTTGTGCGTGCATGCATTCGTGCGTGTGTTTTGTTTCAAACTGCTGGAACTGACCAGCAGATGCTGAACCATAGGACCATATTTAAGCTTATTTGCTTCTGCGCAGGTACCATCAGCAGCTGCTGTGTGTCTGTGTGCCGACCTGCGTGTGCACGTGTGAGTGAGTGTGTGAGTGTGTGCATGAGTGAGTGAGCGTGCGAGCGAGTGTGTGCACGTGTACGTGAGTGTGTGAGTGTGTGCACGTGTGCGTGAGCGTGCGAGCGAGTGTGTGCACGTGTGCGTGAGTGTGTGAGTGTGTGCACGTGTGAGTGAGCGTGCGAGCGAGTGTGTGCACGTGTGCGTGAGTGTGTGAGTGTGTGCACGTGTGAGTGAGCGTGCGAGCGAGTGTGTGCATGTGTGCGTGAGTGTGTGCACGTGTGCGTGAGTGTGTGCACGTGTGAGTGAGCGTGCAAGCGAGTGTGTGCATGTGTGCGTGAGTGTGTGCACGTGTGCGTGAGTGTGTGAGTGTGTGCACGTGTGCGTGAGCGTGCGAGCGAGCGAGTGTGCGTGTGGGCGAACAAGCGCATGTGTGGGTGTGCATTTTTTGTTCATAAGCAAAGAAGCTTAAACACGGTCCTATTAATATGCACTGACCCTAATCCTTTCAATTAAGCTTCTGTTTCATTAAAGGAATAAGAATAAAGAAAATATATTTTTCCTGATTTTGTTGTGTTATACAGTAGTCCTTTTAAGCGTGAATGTAGAGCTTCTCCATGTGCATCTCTCCCAAACAAATGCACTTCCTTTAACCTTATTTAAAATGTACACTGTTAACGCGCTGTTCTTTTAAATCTTGTGAACTCACACACTGACGCCTGGGTTCAGTTCCTGCAGTGTGGTGTTGTGCACCTGAATAAACACCCTTCCCTCCTCACCTGTAACTCGGCTGACGTGCTTTCCGCTGCTCCAGGTGGTGATCATGCGGGACTACCATCACGAGAACGTGGTGGACATGTACAACAGCTACCTGGTGGGGGACGAGCTCTGGGTCGTCATGGAGTTCTTAGAGGGAGGGGCCTTGACTGACATTGTCACTCACACCAGGTAGGCGTGTACCTGACACTGCACCTGTACAGATTATACAGGTAGGCATGTACCTAACACTGCACCTGTACAGATTATACAGGTAGGCATGTACCTAACACTGCACCTGTACAGATTATACAGGTAGGCATGTACCTAACACTGCACCTGTACAGATTATACAGGTAGGCATGTACCTAACACTGCACCTGTACAGATATAGGTACCTGT
This sequence comes from Anguilla anguilla, assembly GCF_013347855.1. Taxonomy (NCBI): domain Eukaryota; kingdom Metazoa; phylum Chordata; class Actinopteri; order Anguilliformes; family Anguillidae; genus Anguilla; species Anguilla anguilla. Next base: position 60,673,221 of record NC_049206.1, on the reverse strand, counting down.
GCTGATCTATATTTACCTGCTTTCTGGCCTGCAGTGTGCAATAAATCTGTCCACTTTTCAGGATGAGATTGGCAATGTCTTTAAGTGAATAATCACAGAATTTTTTAATAAACAATTTAGAGTGAAAAAATACATTATGTTTTGAATTTATTTATTTAAATAAACTTGTTCTTAACTTGAATTGTTATTTTATCACCCCAGCGATAAGTGTTGATCAGATCCTTGCCAGGGCATTTTTTGGTCAGAATCTAGAGAGAGAAGTTGTGTGTTTGCGTTTTTATTTTGTTGAGCAGAGCAGTGGCTGGGCGTGCGCGTGCGGTTTGTCCGTTTGGATAATTACAGTCATCGGCAGCGTGTCGGCTGAGGTGACACCGCGTCGGTGGGAAATTGCACAGCGCTGTTTGGGGGGGGGGGGGTCACCCCCATCAGCCAATGCTGGAGTTCCCAAAACTACAACCCAGTTTATCTGTTAAAGAGAGAAAAAACCCTGCTTCTGCACAGAAGTGTGTCCTGAAGGATCTCATCCACACAAAGACAGCGTCTTACACACATACAGACACTATAGTGTTCACAATAATAATGATAATAATAACAGAGTGAATAGCAGCTGAAGTTCATTGCTCACTGACAGTGCGTAAGAACATCAGTGTGTAAGACTGTAAGAATGTAAGAATATAAGGGTGTAAGACTGTCAGAACATCGTCAGCGTAAGAACATCAGTGTGTAAGACTGTAAGAATGTAAGGATATAAGGGTGTAAAACTGTCAGAACATTGTCAGTGTAAGATCATCAAGGTGTGAATGTGAGGGTGGTTTAAGGGCACAGAAGGTGCATCAGACGCATCATTTCCTGTTTCGTGCTTCTCTCTCTTCCTTCTTTTCCTCGGGGGAAGTCCTTGAGTAACCGCTGTGCTGGGATTCTTCTGAAATGGCGCTCCTGGGTGTGTTTGTGTTAGCTGTGTTTCTGGGTGGCGTGCGCTCTGTGTGTGTGTGTGTGTGTGTGTGTGTGTGTGTGACATCATCAGACCTGCGTTTGGGTACTGGGAGGGTTCCTCTGGGGGGAGCTCGGTGGCGGGGGAGGGGATCAGAGGGTACATGGGTAATTCCTCATGACGGAGGTCGGAAGGTCAGAGTGCCAGAAGGGGTGGTCGAGGGGTGGGGGGGGTTGCAGGCACCCAGCAGGTGGGGAGAGACGAGGGGCTGGGGGGTTGGGGGGGAGTGGAAACTCGTGAATCTGGACGAGCACCTGGCCTCACCGCGATGCCAAAAACGGCCTAACAGCCCCGGTGCCTTCAGCCTCAGCCCCTGTACCCGTCCTCCGTATGGGCCAATCAGATGAGATTTATTTATAAGAGAGGGAAAACAGGTCATCCAGAGTGCTCTGAACTCTGCGGGGAAAATGAGAGGACTACAGTGGCGCATCTCACTACGCGAATGCCGCCATTTTAAGGCCAGCACAGCTGGATATCCAAAGTGCAACCTGTAGCGCAGATCATTCTATATTACCTCCATCAACAGGGTTCATGAGGGTTCATTTTTGGTTTCCATTTTTCCTTTCAATGTGCACCGGCCAATCAGGAAGTCTTCTGCATTGCCTTTAAATGTATGGTGACATTAGGCATTCTCACTTTGCCGTGTTGGTTTGGTGCAGCACATGTTCTGTGCTGCTGATGCATGGCAGAAGATGAGAAGCAGGTTCTTTCACAGAAAAGCATGTCCTTCCTGTTAGGCGCGTCCTCGTGTGTGATGCCGCTTGGCTGAGAACATGCAGCGCTTGGAAAGAGCGGTGCGGTGGGCCCGAGGAGAGCGGCTTAATCACGCTGGAGGAACAGAGACGAGCCCTCGAAACGTCAGCCGCTGAGCGCGTGCACCTCACGCCGGGAGCGGAGGCGATGGCGATGACATCAGCTCGCATAACGTCAGCGGCCCGGGAACCTTCCAGAATCTTCCTGACGTGTTCCGTGGCCTGATTCCCCGCTCAGCTGAGGGTCCACTTCCCCCCTCACTCAGCTGCTGGTGCGGAGGATACACTGTATCTACGGCACAGCTCTTACTGTGACACGTGCGCTCGTCATAAAGGGAGTTCTACAGGATTCTATACGGTTCTGCCAGTGGCCCCCTGTTCTCATTTCTGCTATTCAAACTAATTGTGGGATTTGACAATAAACACTTTGCACCTTTTTCACAGGAAAGCTTTGAAAATTGTCGGCTGTTCAGGTTTTCATAATGGCCGGGGTATAGGCCAAGATACTGGAACTTCAGAATGGGTGAAATCCAGGAACAAAATTTAATCAGATTAATTCAAATATCTATGCAATACCAAGAAAGCGAAATGTAAAACTAGAAGGAACTGGGTATTGCGCAGGTTGTATTTTACATGTTTTTACATGTCCTGGTTTTGCTCTGGATTTCGGAGGAACTCCAAGCTCCTGTCATCGCCTGCAGCGGCTGTGTTCTGCACCGCGTTTCCCATGTTAAAAAAAAAAAAAAAACAGAATCAATAACCCACCGTCACGTTGATGGCCGATTTCACGCTTGTCTCTCTCCCTCCTTTCTCGCCCACTCCGCCATAGACCGGGCGGTTTCCGTGTTGCCGTGCCGACGTCCTGTTCGTAGACCGGGCGGTTTCCGTGTTGCCGTGCCGACGTCCTGTTCCTAGACCGGGCGGTTTCCTTGTTGCCATGCCGACTACGTGTTTGTAGACCGGGCGGTTTCCGTGTTGCCATGCCGACTACGTGTTTGTAGACCGGGCGGTTTCCATGTTGCCGTGCCGACATCCTGTTCGTTGACCGGGCGGTTTCCTTGTTGCCGTGCCGACGTCGTGTTCGTAGACCGGGCGGTTTCCGTGTTGCCGTGCCGACGTCCTGTTCGTAGACCGGGCGGTTTCCTTGTTGCCGTGCCGACGTCCTGTTCGTTGACCGGGCGGTTTCCTTGTTGCCGTGCCGACGTCCTGTTCGTAGACCGGGCGGTTTCCGTGTTGCCGTGCCGACGTCGTGTTCGTAGACCGGGCGGTTTCCGTGTTGCCGTGCCGACGTCGTGTTCGTAGACCGGGCGGTTGCCGTGCCGACGTCGTGTTCGCGGCGTAGCCGATTAGCTTCGCCCACGCGGAGCTGTGCTGGGAGATAGGCGCGCGGGTCTCCCGCCGCGCTGCAGGCCGGTCAGCTTAAGCGGCTCCGCTGCTCGCCCGTTTACTTAGCGCGGTTTACACGCCCACGCAGCGTCCTGAGCCGCGCGTTACTGCGATTTTTGGAGCGATGAATAAATAGGAAACTTGGCTCACGCCCCTGTTGCGGCTTATGACTCAGGAAAATTCAGCATGAAACTCAAAAATAACCAGGGAACAGCGAGGACATTCTAGCTGGGTATACTAAGGGTTTATTTTACATTATGAGTTTATTTTTTTTAAGTATCATGATTTTATGGTTATTAACACTATCATATATCACTGTTTATAAGAATAACGTGGTATAATAATAATGTGTAATTGTCTATTTACAGATTTTTCCTTGACATGTTTTTTCACAGTGATTTTTTAATGGTAGTTTACAGCGGTACATTTTTACGGTAGTTTACAGTAGCGTGTTTTCTTTGTTTTACAGTAAGAAGCGGTTAGATGTAGACTGGGCAGGTGTGAAGGCACGCAGGTGAGGGGTTTATTCTTTCGTTGCAGGATGAACGAGGAACAGATCGCGACCGTCTGTCTGTCCGTCCTGAGAGCGCTGTCCTACCTCCACACTCAAGGGGTGATCCACCGAGACATCAAGAGTGACTCCATCCTCCTCACCAGCGATGGGCGGGTCTGTACACCTTACCGCGGGTTCCCACACCTGTTCACACCTGTTCACCTGCATTCAGTAACTCACTTGTTCACACCTGTTCACCTGCACTCACTAAATCACCTGTTCACCTGCCCTCACTAACTCACCTGTTTACCTGCACTCACGAACTCACCTGTTCACCTGAACTCGCTAACTCACCTGTTCACCTGCCCTCACTAACTCACCTGTTCACCTGCACTCACAAACTCACCTGTTCACCTGCCCTCACTAACTCACCTGTTCACCTGCACTCGCTAACTCACCTATTCACCTGCATGCGCTAAATCACCTGTTCATCTGCACTCACAAACTCACCTGTTCACCTGCACTCACAAACTCACCTGTTCACCTGCACTCACTAACTCACCTGTTCACCTGCACTCGCTAACTCACCTGTTCACCTGCAACCAGTACCTTGCAGCTGTTTTCCCACGGTCTGTTATTCTGTCAAGTACAGGAAAAATTTTCCTCCATAATGTATGAAATGGTGTTTCCGAAAGCCCCTCCCCTCGTTGTGTTAGTTTACTGAGGACTGTGGGGGATGGTGTTCATTCTGTGTTTCTGTGTGTAGTTCTGTCCCCCGCTGTGCTGACTGTGCTGTGAATGCTGTGCTTGTCATTACTGTGAAAAGCGTCCCGCGGCCTCAGGAGTCTTGCACAGCCACAGCAGCCGTAGCGCATGTTCTCTGTAAAACAGACCCCCCCTCCCACCCCTACACACACACACCCCCACCCCCACGCATCCCCCCCCACCACGGGCCCCCCCCACACGCCTGCGTTTGAGCTGCACCACAGTAGCCGTAGCGCATGTCCTCTCTAAAACAGACCCCTCGCCCCCCCCCCCCCACACACCCCCCCCCCCCCTCCCCATAACGGAACGGCACTTCAGCAGCCGTAGCGCTGAGCGCCGTGACTCATGGGATAGCAGTCGTGACTGAACGTGCCGCGTTCAGGCTGCGTTCAGGCGGCATTGAGCTCGCGCTCGTGTGACTGCTCTGTGATTTTATCATCAGAGGACAGACCCGCTGCTGCACACGCTCACTGCACACGCATTACCCCCAGCTGCTCCTCCAGCGCAGACGTGCAGTACAAATATACTCAACAAACCTTTTTTTACACTGCAGTACACATAATGGTATATTACTGTTCGTATTTTTTTAATTATACATCGGAATATTTGAAAGAGGCAATAGTTTAAATCTGTTCACATATTCTGTGTAGCGTTGCAGTATCTTGATGATATATTTTCAGTGTATTCCATCTCTGTGGGGGATGTTTTGGAGAGTGGTTCAGCGCTGGAGTTGTGAGTGAGTGCCTGCTCTGCGCCTGAGAGGCGAGACGGGACATTCGCTTGCCCTTAGTGAACCCGCTGCTCCTGGTGTGAGATTAGTGAACAGGGCCCACATACACACACTGCTCCTGGTGTGAGATTAGTGAACAGGGCCCACGTACACACACTGCTCCTGGTGTGAGATTAGTGAACAGGGCCCACATACACACACTGCTCCTGGTGTGAGATTAGTGAACAGGGCCCACGTACACACACTGCTCCTGGTGTGAGATTAGTGAACAGGGCCCACATACACACACTGCTCCTGGTGTGAGATTAGTGAACAGGGCCCACGTACACACACTGCTCCTGGTGTGAGATTAGTGAACAGGGCCCACATACACACACTGCTCCTGGTGTGAGATTAGTGAACAGGGCCCGCATACACACACTGCTCCTGGTGTGAGATTAGTGAACAGGGCCCACGTACACACACTGCTCCTGGTGTGAGATTAGTGAACAGGGCCCACGTACACACACTGCTCCTGGTGTGAGATTAGTGAACAGGGCCCACGTACACACACTGCTCCTGGTGTGAGATTAGTGAACAGGGCCCACATACACACACTGCTCCTGGTGTGAGATTAGTGAACAGGGCCCACTTACACACACTGCTCCTGGTGTGAGATTAGTGAACAGGGCCCACGTACACACACTGCTCCTGGTGTGAGATTAGTGAACAGGGCCCACGTACACACACTGCTCCTGGTGTGAGATTAGTGAACAGGGCCCACGTACACACACTGCTCTTGGTGTGAGATTAGTGAACAGGGCCCACATACACACACTGCTCCTGGTGTGAGATTAGTGAACAGGGCCCACATACACACACTGCAGCTGCAGGACTGTCCCGTAGTCAGTACAGCTGTTAGAACGCTCCCCGCCTGCCCGATTCAAGCGGCTCCACTGGCCCTTTGGGTCACGGCTCTGTTTTTCCCTTTTGGGTCACGGCTGTGTTTCTCCCCAACAGATAAAGCTGTCGGACTTCGGGTTCTGCGCCCAGGTCTCAAAGGAAGTGCCAAAGAGGAAGTCCCTGGTCGGCACTCCGTATTGGATGGCTCCCGAGGTCATTTCCAGGTTACCGTACGGCACTGAGGTGAGCTCTTACACACCCGGCACACACGCCATTTAAGACTCCTTTTAAAGCATGTATTCTGAATCACGCTTCTGACTTCACTGGGATTTTGCTACGGTTCATGGGACTTAACAACAGATGGTTGCAAGTTCAAATCCCCTCCACAGCAATTAGTTATACAGCCCAATTTCCCTGAGTGGTTTAACACGTGCTGTGCTGTTCGCAGGTGGATATCTGGTCTCTGGGGATCATGGTGATTGAGATGGTGGATGGAGAACCCCCCTATTTTAACGAGCCCCCCCTTCAAGCCATGAGGAGAATCCGGGACAACCTGCCCCCCAGGTTAAAAGAGCCCCACAAGGTGAGCCCGTGGTCACATGGTTTCATGTCTTCCATTGTTTTTATGTGTGGGTGTGCTGCAGGTGTCCTCCGTGCTGTGGGCCTTCCTGTGTAAAGGTTAAAGGTCAAAGGTCATGTGTGTTTTTGTTGCAGGTGTCGTCCGTGCTGAGGGCCTTCCTTTGTAAAGGTTAAAGGTCAAAGGTCATGTGTGTTTCTGTGGCAGGTGTCATCTGTGCTGCGGGCCTTCCTGTGTAAAGGTCAAAGGTTAAAGGTCATGTGTGTTTCTGTGGCAGGTTTCATCTGTGCTGCGGGCCTTCCTGTGTAAAGGTTAAAGGTCAAAGTTCATGAGTGTTTTTCTCACAGGTGTCGTCTGTGCTGTGGGACTTCCTGTGTAAAGGTTAAAGGTCAAAGGTCATGTGTGTTTCTGTCGCAGGTATCGTCCGTGCTGCGGGCCTTCCGGTGTAAAGGTTAAAGGTTAAAGGTCATGTGTGTTTCTGTGGCAGGTGTTGTCCGTGCTGAGGGCCTTCCTGTGTAAAGGTTAAAGGTCAAAGGTCATGTGTGTTTCTGTGGCAGGTGTCGTCCGTGCTGAGGGCCTTCCTGTGTAAAGGTTAAAGGTCAAAGGTCATGTGTGTTTCTGTGGCAGGTGTCGTCCGTGCTTAGGGCCTTCCTGTGTAAAGGTTAAAGGTCAAAGGTCATGTGTGTTTCTGTGGCAGGTGTCGTCCGTGCTGAGGGCCTTCCTGGACCTGATGCTGGTGAGGGAGCCGTCCCAGCGCGCTGCCGCTCCGGAGCTCCTGCAGCACCCCTTCCTCAAAATCTCCGGGCCCCCCTCCTGCATCGTACCCCTCATGCGGCACTACCGCCACCGCTGACCAGCAAGCAGGGCGGTGCCACCCTCACCGAAAAAAAATAAATTAAAAATCCCCCTCTCTGGGCACTGACACCTTTTACCGTAGCGTAGCTTAGGAAAAACACCTGTCCTGTTTCCAGAAATAAACGAGCAAATGAACGGAAGAATAATGGCCGACAGTACTGGACACCTGCAGGACTACCGGCTTCGCTGGGCAGGTAGCGGTGATGGGAGGGAAATCACCTGTGTGTGTGTGTGTGCGTGTGTGTGTGTGTGTATGTGTGTGTGTGTGTATGTGGTGTGTGTGTGTAGCTTGTGTGTATGTGTGTGCGTGTGCGTGTGTGTGTGTGTGTGTGTGTGTGTGTGTAGCTTGTGTGTGTGTGTGTGTGTGCGTGTGTGTGTGTGGGGGGGGGGGGTGTTTGGTGCAGTTCTTTCTTTATAGGCAGTCTGCTACCTACTCCTTGTGTACAGGGTGCATTAGTCATTGAATAGAGCTTTAAAGAAGGTGGTGAGATCGTCTGCTGGACAGCGAGAGAGATCCAGCCCTGTGATTGGCCATTCGGTCACTGGCCGTTACAGCTCAGACCCTGTGATTGGCCAGTGGAGTTCGTTCAGGGCCTATCAGAGGTGCTGAATTTAGTGGAAACCCCTGTGGGTAGTTTCGCTTCTTGAAAGAGGACTGGCTGTTATTTCTTTGGTTGTTAAAAAAAAAAAAACAGAACAAAAAAAAATTATAATCTTTAATCTTTTCACTTTTATCTTATAACACTAACAATGTAATGTATTTTAGATTAACTGTAATTTCCTGTACAGTTTTGATAATCAGTATTTTTGTTGTGATGTAACCATTGTGATATGGGCAGTGTTAAATATAATTATTAAGTATAATTATGAAAGTTTCCGCAAAGATCTTTCCTACTATTTATATCCATTTTTTGATTGAAAAGTGAAGAGATGCTAAATAAACCAACCCTTAACTGTTACCAAAAACAACTAGAATATATTTATTATCACACCGTGACATTTATAGACAGAATTTCCGGGCAATGGTGGGGAGGGGGGAAGGTTTGAGGCAGAATTTTATATACTGTTTAAAGTATTATTTATTTTTTGAATTGAAAATTATTTTTCAGTAGTGTAGTTTTTTTATTTTATTTTTTATCAGCAAAATATCAGCAGACGGTGATGTCAGGATTATGTCACAAGAGCAATATCCCTATGTTATTAAGTCATTTGCTTAATTTAGAATCAATAGTATCAAAGACTTTGGGGAAAAAAAGCTTGTGATTCACTGTGGGCCAATGATTAGAAGTTCAGTGAGACCCAATCATTCCCCTTACTGTGTGTAAATGAGCAGTTAATGCCAATGTCATCAATTACATTTAGCAATACTTAAATAAATACGTTTTAGAAAAAAAAATGGAGATCACGTTTCTATATACGGTCCGTTCATTCATTAAACCATTTTAAACCTACCGTAGACTTTATATTTATGTAACCAAAATGATTACTTGTCGGATCTTAATTCTAACCAATCACGTACTGTTAGGCAAATCCCACCCCCCACCCCCAGGTTTGGTATAATCTGAACTCATCATTCAGTGTGTTTTTGTAAATATGAACCACGTTAACGTTTGCTGCTGTTTAAAACATTGATGAATGTTCAAACTTGAATGACTAATACTTATCCGTGGTGTTGCTTGTAGAGTGAAACATGCATGTTTGTTATAAATTAAGCTGGTTTTAAATTAAATAACAAAAAACACAGAAAGCTGTAGTATGTCTATTTTGTCTGCTCTAGTATAAATGTCCCCTTTCAAAAAAAAATTCAATGAAATAAATCATTAATATTATGTTTTCAGAGAAAATTCACACGTCAACATTTCCACAAAAGCAGCTGTAACTGGTGCTGCTTCTTAGTCACCAACCTTTTCCCGAAAGCATTACAGATCATCCTGTACGAATGAATGACGGCCATGTTTCTGGATCTTTCCGCATGGTAGAGTCAGGGCTTCAGCTGATCTGTGCTGAAAGTCCAGTGAACATTTTTAATTCACTTTAAAATTCAGGTTTCCGTCGGATTTTAGCAGCCACTCTCTTGAAAAAAAAAAAAAACAGTGACTCTTGCAGCTTGGAATAAAAGTATATTAATAGGCTATTATGGCATTTCACACAGTCCATATGCTTAGGATCTGTGTGAGGATGATTTTAAAGCTTACAGTTTATGCACATTTGAACGAAAAACATCAACATGAAAGGTTCGGCGACAAGGTCCCGGTCCATTTCCAGTTTGGAAACTGGACGCTGTCGTTGCTCCATCATTGTTAATTTAGTCTGTGGCCATTCAGACCCTCTTCTGTGTGATAATTAAAGCCAATCCTTTGCATATCAAAGGCACCATTTACTCTGAGGCTTCACTTTAAAAGAAAAATAAAGAAAATGGCACCGGGCCAGACAGAAGGCTCAGCCCCAAACAATACAGCAGCAGCCATTTTAACGTGTTGGTTGGACCGAAGGACAAAATGTGAAGAACATAAAGCACATAATCCATGTTCCATTGTAGAGGTGCGATCTCCAGGAATTAATCTTGGGCAGGGCCCTTCAAAGTTCTGACATGCAAAACCTTCGAACGGAGGAAATGGTCGAATGGGGGCGGTGAATTATGCTTTTTAATAAAGTATTAGTATGAGAAATTTAGCAAAACCATACAGAATGGCCAAATAAACTGGAATAACAAATGTGAAAATATCAGCCTAATAAACTCTCTGGGGCCCATTCAATTTTTAGGCCTACATATCAAAATAATTATCTTATGAGGAAGAGCCATCCACAAATTAAACATTACAAGCGCGAGATCTGCTCTCTATACTTTGCCCTTACCTTATCTGCATTTACACTGTCAATTTCATTTATTGAAACGTTTCGTTTTTTCAAACCCTCAAACTTACTGTTAATCACGCATCAAGCACTACGCCTACGCTACTGCCGTAAAGACGCCCTAAGCAGTCTCGCGCATGTGCGCGCGCGTTATCTTCACCTGGTTTAAACCGTCTCAAGAAGTCCACAGCGGATTTTACCATACTGAATATTGACTCGCATAAGTTTTACATTCAGAAATACTGTCGCAACAACCCACTTGAAGATTATAATTAATTCAACGTTGAGGCAACATGTCGAGTTAAGGTTAGTTTGTTTACTTTTTCCACGTTACAATTTTGTCTGATTTGTGTAACGTCGGTTTGGGCCTTCTCACGGGAGAGAAGATGGAGGCTATCTAGCCTCGTCAATTTAGCCTACCTTAGACGCTTTGCTTTGTCGACACGGGAGAAGTAGAGGAGGATAAGAAACGGGGGGTATGTACTGGACACAACTGGAATCAGGAAGCAGTTAAACTGTGTTTGTTGTATCAGGTGATACAATTCCATTACGAGCTGGCCAAGAGTGAAGTCAAGTGAGACGGGGGTAGCCTACACACTAGCGGTGGTGTTCAGTAGAATTGGTAGCGAAGGACATTATTTCCATTACGGGATGATCTGACGATTGGTATTTATAAATGATATACTTGATGTTCGGTCAAGTTGCCAACAGCATTGTTTATGTCCTGCGTTGTTCCATCTGGAGTATTTGCTAAGACAATGACAGATGTGAGTTTCGGCCGTTCAGTGAGTGTTGAATGCCAGGCGTTGTTTAGAAAAAAGGTCAATTCAGCCTTAACGTTAGTTCTTGATAAGTGCCTCTCTGTCTGTCCAATTTTTTCTCAAAATCGAGAGGCGTGTTTGGGTGACCTGAAATCGTGCACTCGTTTATTTTCAATTAGACTTTTTTTCATTCTTACAGGGACTGGGGGCGCGAGACAAATGGTCAGATCAATACCCATCTCCGCCATTCCCTCCGGAAACCGGTCATAATTCAGGTATCGATTTCTCCCGAGTTCAGGTCATATTGATTGCTGCGTTCGGTGTTTCTCGCCTCTGGTTTTGTCGCAGACGGAGTTGAAAATACTTAAGTTTAAACAACAGCAGACCGATTCATTTCTGAAATGACAAATTGGATTTGTTTTGAGTGATAGGCGATTCTTCATTTCATAATAGCGTAGTTGACCATGACAAACATTCTGTTTCTAAATATTTCCATTCTAAGATGGAAACACTACTAGAATTAAATTAGGATATATGAAGAGTAACTGTGGTATGAGGTATACAGTTTCATGAATTTTGAAATGAGAGTTAAATCACGTAAAATAAAGTAAACTTACATATCCAGAGATCTACAGCCAGGAAAGTGTTGAATGATTTATTTTCATAAACAGAATTCCACACAATTAAATTTTCATTATTTTACTGTTTTTCCTTATGCATAGTAATTCTTAAAATATTGTACTTCCAAAGTAAAACTCTTATGTTTTAAAATTGGACACTGATGTACTTTTCCCTTAAAGCAATAGATTAAGACATACTTGTGGCCTTAAACTCTCAGAATCCTTTGTATGCATACATTTAAATTTTCCCTTATTTTCATAGATTTATTTAGACATTTTACAGATTTATACATTCAAATGAAAATATGAGCCATTTTTAATGGTAATTTTTAAAGAGCGAGATGTGTAGAAAGGTAGCAGGCTGTCGGACATACAGACATGTGGGGCACAGGTGAGACACAGGTGGGGCACAGGTGAGACACACAGGTGACTGCGCTGCGATGCATCCAGGCTTCAGCACTGAGCTCTCGCACACCACACAACACTGTTCACTTCCACCCACCACACAACACACAACACTGTCCACTTCCATCCACCACACAACACTGTCCACTTCCACCCACCACACAACACTGTCCACTTCCACCCACCACACAACACTGTCCACTTCCACCCACCACACAGCACTGTCCACTTCCACCCACCACACAACACTGTCCACTTCCACCCACCACACAGCACTGTCCACTTCCACCCACCACACAACACTGTCCACTTCCACCCACCACACAACACTGTCCACTTCCACCCACAAACACGGCATTTCAGAACAGGGACGCTCCAGCAAGCTCACAGCATAGGCTCTGCATCGGCTGTTTTTCTCTTTGCAGCTCATTTTACAGATAAATAAACAAAGATAATTAATAAAACACCTCCAAAAGGAAAACTGCAGGCTTGGGGAAATAAGAGAGCAAGAAACGGTGTGGTGTGCCACTGCCTAGGAAGCTTCGGAAGGGATTTGGGAATGTTTCAGTGATTTGGAATATAAAGGGGTTTTGGAAATGTAAGAGTGATAGGGAGTGCGAAATGGATTTGGGAATGTAAAAGGGATTTGGGAATGTCAAAGGGATTTGAGAATGTAAAAGAGACTTGGTAATGTAAAAGGGATTTGGGAATGTAAAGTGATTTGGGAATGTACTGTAGGAGTGTTTGGGAATGTAAAAGGGATTTGGGAATGTCAAAGGCATTTGGGAATGTCAAAGGGATTTGGGAATGTAAAGTGATTTGGGAATGTACTGTAGGAGTGTTTGGGAATGTAAAAGGGATTTGGGAATGTAAAAGGGTTTGCGACTGTAGGAAGGGATTAGCAAGATTGTCGGGTACTTATAAGCTATGGAAGGGTTAAGGGCTGTTAGGGGGTGGGTGGGTGACTGTGTGAGAATCTGGCTTGTGTCGCAGCTGGGGTTGGGCACGGGCACGCGGCCGGGCGAGCCGCTCTCTCCCTCTCTCACATGTTCTTGTAGAGCGAGCGGTCCCGGGGCAGCTGCGGCTGCTGCGCGGTCATTTTGAGGTGCACGTGGTAGACGGAGAGTGTGATGACGATGATCAGGCCCAGGATGACGCCCAGGATCAGGGGCAGGGTCTCCTCCAGCTGCTCCCTCTGGTCCGTGATGCACTTATAGGCTGAAGAGAGAGAGGGGGCGGGGGGGACCCCATTACTAACACCCTGAATTTCACACCCCATTCCATATACCCCAAAAGTCACACCCGGTCAATGCCTCCCTATTCCAGACTCTGCATTAGTGCTGAGGATCAGTTCTGTATTTCTGTGCCCGTTCTGGTAACCAGGAGGAATGATGACAGCTCAGAAGTGACACCCGATTTGCTCTTTGCTGGCACTGCAGACCTTTGGCCAGCAGGTGGCAGTGTGCAGTTCGGCGTGTGTACAGTATGAGAGGTTTCCCTGTGGTCTGTGGTCTACAGTAACGTTTACTGTAAGGTCCGCAGCAAAAGCCAGCGCCGCTTTAGCGCTAACATGTAGCACAGACATTTAATTCTTAATTTTCACTTAACAGCTTTTTGGCATGATACTTTTGCTCATTTCTTTTGGGTTTCATGGATGAGCAGGAGAAAGAGAGGATGAGCAGGAGAAAGAGAGGGTGACTAACACACACAATACTAACACACTCGACATTAACAGACACAACTCTAAGACACAGAGTACTAACACACACAGTACTAACACATACAACACTAACACACAAGACATTAACACACAACATTAACACACACAGTACTAACACACACACACAACATTAACACACACAGTACTAACACACACACAACATTAACACACACAGTACTAACACACACACACAACATTAACACACACAGTACTAACACACACACACAACATTAACACACACAGTATTAACAAGCACACTTGGCTCCATGTTGCAGAAACACATGTTCTGCTGGCTGTGTGTCAGTAGTGGAGAGAGATGGTTCGGATGGGTGAGGAGGAGAAAAGCCTTTGCTCTGTGGAGTCAGGTGTCCCATTATAAACCAGCTCATTGGTCAGATGTATTGGGCCCTTTGCTGAAGGAGAGGCAGGCAAAGCCATGCAGATATGTAACATGGATAAGGAGTAATATTTATGACCTCATGAATATTAAAAAGGGGAAGGTTCTGGTCATTTGGGAAGCGTCTGGCTTATGCGTTTCTCTAGATGCAGTATGTCTTTAATTCTGAGCAGCTAAATCTCTTAATGGTTAATCAAGACTGTTGGAGTTCCTGTGAAACCAGCTTAACTTTACCCAGCATATCCAGGGAAACCATCAAGAATTAACCCGGCATATCCAGGGAAACCATCAAGAATTAACCCAGCATATCCAGGGAAACCATCAAGAATTAACCCAGCATATCCAGGGAAACCATCAAGAATTAACCCAGCATATTCAGAGAAACCATCAAGAATTTACCCAGCAAAACTAAGGAAACCATACAGATTTCATCCAGCATATCTGGAGAAACTATCAAGAATATGTCCGGGAGAACCACGGCAACCATCGAGAATTTCCCCAGCCTATCCATGGAAACGGCGCTGATGTTAGCCGAGGCAAAGCCAGTGAAAGCACGCAGGTTTTATCCAATGGGAAAGCAGTCGGCTCGTTTCCCCCGGAGACATGGGCCGCTTGCCCGTAAACATTAGGACATCTGAGCGGCAGTCTGCGTTCTTCACAGTACAACAGTTACCCCCCCCCAAACCCACCCCCTTACCCCCCACCACTACCACCCCCTCCCCGCCCCCCACCCCCCACCACTCCCACCCCCTTTCCCAACCCCCCTAAAAGGAGTGGCAGTCAGCACCGATGGGGATAAGCTCAACAAACACACTTCACCATTGCTTTGCATAACCATGGTAAATTTTTAAATAAAAATTTTTAAATAAATAAAAAAGTTAAAAAAAAAAAAAAAAAGCCGTTTTAGTGATGGTTTGATCGCTTTCCACTGTGTACGAGCATATGTTTTGCACATTGTGTGTGCGCGTGTGTGTGCACGTTTATCTGCAAGTGCAAGCGTGTGTGTGTGAGAACGTGCTGCGGTGTGTAAGTGCAAGCGTGTGTGTGTGTGCGTGCACGTGCTAAGAGTGTGTGTGTGTGTGTGTGTCTGTGTGCGCGTATACGCTTGTGCGCATGCTCGCACGTACAGTGCACCAGGGCTGTATAAGGTAATGGAACACGCTGATGTGTATGTTTAATGGGCGTGCCCTGATGATGTCACTGCCAGGTCACGGCCAATGGCGGCCTCGCTACAGTCGGGCGGGTTAACTAGCCAATGGGAGACTCTGCGCATTGCGGATATCTGCTGGGTTTAAACACTCCCTCTGCACCATCTCACAAGCCATTCTAAAAAACCCATTTCACATTAATTGTTACTGGTACTGATTGTTGTTGTCATGGAGACAAAAAAAAAATTACCCAGCGCACCGTGGTGGTCAAATTTTTATGAAGAAATTCCTGACGTGACGCTTACCTGCAGCTAATTACTGGCTGCTCACTGCCAAACACTCATAAAAATGAAATGGTCAAATAGAATTTAATTTGTGGGGGGGGGGGGGGGGGGGGGTGGAAAGAAAAATCAGATTTGCACTGAAAACAGATTTCTCACTGTGGCCTTGGATCAGAAGTAATATGTGGTGGAAATTTTGTTCTTTTTCCAGTTTAAGGATTATATATTTTTAAAAACATATTTTTGTATTAAATTGCAGCTGTGTGGAGTTCTGTGTATTAATTAGCAGAATTGAGAACTCTCTCGCGTGCTGAAACTGACGCTCACACCTGGGCAGACTCTTTCGCTCAACTTACGTGTTTGCAGAGAGAACTCAGTCCTCCATTACACGCCGGATATTCAAAATGAACCTCACATATTTTTACAGACAAAAGTTATACTGACATTGTGTTCCTCTGTCTGTTTAGTATATTTGGTAGAGACATGCTCTGTTTGGCAAATATAATACATGAAACCTTGTTGCCATAGAGATGTTGGGTGATCTAGGCTGTGGTTGCATCATTCTGTATGAGTGTCAGTAAAAAAAAAAAAAAGCACATCAGCTTAAACTGTCTCATTTTTAGAAAAAAAAAATACAGATTCATTATTTATTTTCTGAGTTCACTGCTGAAGCAGTATTTAATTTATATTTTTTGTCTCTATGTGTTTGCAGTTAACAGTGCCTTAAACAATGCTTGTCACCATTGCGAGCGCTACCACTACTGCTACGGCTAATGCTGATAGTCTTGTATTAGTAATGACCGTGAGAGAACAGACTCTGAAAATGAGGCCAACTTGCATCGGCTTCCCTACAGTTCCCCCAGTTAGAAACTGAAATGTTAGAAACTGTCAAAACCAGAAACAGCAACTCTACACAGTTACAGGATGAGCAAAGGCTTCATTAGCTGCCGATTGCTGATGCAGCGCTGAGTTTGTTCCCTTTTTGTGGAGTTGGTTAACGGACCAACTGCGTCTCTCAGGCCCTGCGTGACCAGTGGCCTGCTGTACTGGTGTAATCAGGATGGATGGATCATGATGGATGAAAGTGTGGGTGTACAGTGTGGGCCCCCCGGGACAACGGGAGTCCAGGTTAGAGAGCACAGGTGTGCTGTGAGGGGGTTTGAGGTGCTATGCTGTACCTGGGCTAAAGGTGTACGAGGGTATGTGTGGTGCACTGTGCTGTATCTGGGTGTGTGTGTGTGTGTGTGTGTGGTGCTCTGTGCTGTATCTGGGTGTGTGTGTGTGTGGTGCACTGTGCTGTATCTGGGTGTGTGTGTGTGTGTGGTGCTCTGTGCTGTATCTGGGTGTGTGTGTGTGTGGTGCACTGTGCTGTATCTGGGTGTGTGTGTGTGTGTGGTGCTCTGTGCTGTATCTGGGTGTGTGTGTGTGTGTGGTGCTCTGTGCTGTATCTGGGTGTGTGTGTGTGTGGTGCTCTGTGCTGTATCTGGGTGTGTGTGTGTGTGGTGCTCTGTGCTGTATCTGGGTGGGTGTGTGTGTGTGTGTGTGTGTGTGTGTGTGTGTGTGTGTGTGTGTGTGGTGCTCTCTGCTGTATCTGGGTGTGTGTGTGTGTGGTGCTCTGTGCTGTATCTGGGTGGGTGTGTGTGTGTGTGTGTGTGTGGTGCTCTGTGCTGTATCTGGGTGTGTGTGTGTGTGTGTGTGTGGTGCTCTCTGCTGTATCTGGGCAGGTGTGAGGTGTTCTGTGCTGTATTTGGGTGTGTGTGTGTGTGTGTGGTGCTCTGTGCTGGGGGCCTACCTGGGCCGAAGGTGAAGTCACTCTGGATGTCGAAGGGCTGTATCCGGATGTCGGACATGGAGACGCTCACCCCTTTCTGGTGGTCGGTGGAGATGAGCGTGAGGCTCTGCACTGCTAGGCACTCAAAGGAGCGCCCGGCCGGGGTCACCAGCGCCGAGAGACGGTGTGTGGTGGCAGTGTGCTTCCCCGCTAAAAACACACGCAGACAGGCGCACACGCACATATAAGGACTTTTTATCACAGTTATGCATCTTTTTCTTATTTTTCTTTGAGGGGGTGTTGTATCATTGTCCTTTTACAGACCCCATCCCAAAGTTTTACTCCCAGCAGACAGAGTGCTAAATGAGTAAACGCGCGAGCACCATGTCACTGTACCGGCCGCAAAATCTCATACGCGTCCTGAAACAAGCGCGCATTCTACGCTGATAATTATGACGAACCGTAAAAAAAATGAGTATACGTTTGTTCGTCAGTAATTTAACAGAAAGGCACGCGGTGCGACGCTGATGCGTGATGGAACGTGTAGCGACGTTTCTGAGCCATTTCGTACTTCAGGTAGGGCATGAAATAACCAACGTTTAATTGGATTTTAATTACACACTCCCATCCACTTTAAAAGTGTATTGCTTGACCTCGAGTAATGCGAATTAATTATGACTAGCCTTCGTGTTTCTGTTTGGTTTTCAGCGATGGAGTGTCTATTTCAATAGCTCTCGTCGTCCTCGTGGATTGCAATTAGTGCTTCCGTCATCCTGCAGTTTCTGCTCTCGGAAATAAAACCGTAATTATTTAATCATACGCGACACCAGTGTGTAGGCCTACACAGCCATTGAACAAATTGCTGCTTAATTCATTTAGCTATCTGTTGTCACTAAAATGTTTTTAATTGATGTTATAAAAATAACGTATGTTAGTAATTCTGATTCGGTGTATACGAACGTAAGTATAAGGAAAGTTCTAATACGTATCGCGCCTGAGATTTGTTTAAAAATCAAAGTGAAAATAAACTACAATAATTAATGTTTAACTGTGTTTCTCGATGAATATCCTTACTTGCTTAGTATCAAGCGCATTAATTACTGCTAAATAATAATTATTATTATTATCATAATAATAATTAAGATGTGACATATATAGCCTATGGCACTGAATCAGGCATATATATATATATATGTGTGTGTGTGTGTGTGTGTGTGTGTATTTCTATATATTACTGAATTACTCGTCTAAGAAGCACAATCTTGAATAATAACAAAATTATGCTAATAATGACAAAAATGTGTTGCTCTTCGACTCGGTTATTTCTTGCACAAGTCAGCAGTATTTTGTTGATGCGTGATGTATTTTTTGTAGTATTTTACAGAATACTTACGGTTGTATGCATTGATGAAGTGTGTCGCTTCAGAGGTGTCATAAACCAGCTGAACCTTGCTGATCTTCCATATTTCCTTTCCTTTTGACACTTCCTGAAAATAATGACACGAATTGAGTAAAATTTTAAATGATTTTAAAATGTGCTTTCTACTGCTTGTACTTAAAAAAAATCAGTTCAGGCACTTGTGTGGGCGCTTGAGTCCCCTAAATTAAATTTAGACGGCCCCACACTAGAACACATTTCCAGATTGGTTCGGTGGAGCGGTCGCTTTTTAATCCAGTTATTCGCTTTATCTACGGCGCATTACGGTCTCCCCCCACCTTAATGAAGAAGATGCGAAACGTGTAGGCGTCGTTTATCCATGATATCTGAAGCTCCGCTTCCGTGTTCCCGCATCTCCCCTCTATCTCTGCGCCACGGGGCAGCGCGAGCGAAGCTTGCTCCGTAATCAGCTTATGCCAGAGAAACACAGAAAAATAAATATTTGATCTTTATTCACTCTTAAGTATGCTTAATGTACAAGTACCCCTGATATTCGAAACCATGTAGCGATTCCCCATTGTTCTTTAGGACAGATCTCGCGGCCACATTAAATTTTCAACACCAGTATTTTCTCGTAAGTTTCGTCGCGTGTCTTGTCTCCTAGTTCCCAAATCCCATTTTATTTTTTGACTATACGATGTTGCATTTGATACAAGTTGCATGAGTGAAAATACCATGCTATCGTCATACTGGGCTCATTTTTGTAGATCGTGCGTTATATCTCGAAATATAAACTGTTTAAAACTGTTTTTAAACTGCTACAGAGAATTGTACTTCTTGAGTCTACTTGGCAACGACTATTAACGTATAATAAGGAAACATTAAAATGGTAATTATTTATGTAGAAGGCAGTTCTCACTGATGGTACAACATTGACAGCATAGAAACCCTAAGCACAGAAGGGAAAATAAAGGAATCCAGGCGCTTACATCGATACCATTGAGTGCCAGGACGTCGTATGGAACCACGAATCTGACCGCAAACTCAGCCATTAAGCAAGTGGTTCCGTTTTCCCGCACCACGAATATGTCTTTGTCCGGGTTCGTAGACAACCCTGAGAGATTTTCAACTTCTTGTTCCGCCAGTATGCGAGACAGACATGCTGTGGGAGGAACGTAAAGTTTATGTGACGAAGTAATAATCTTTTTTTTTTTTTTCAAAAATGTTTTTAAAATACTCTAAAGTTGTAGAAATTAAAGGGCAAAGATAACATGGTAGTTCTAGTGATATTACTACAACTAGTATTACCACTACTTAGAGTTGTAGTCGTAAAATAATATATAGCCTATATATAATTTTAGTTTAGCCGGCTATTTTACCTCATGAATTCTTAATACTTCACTAAGCCGAGATTGTACTGGGGAAATGCCTCTACAGTGTAGAGATCACGAATCGTGCCTAGTTTGATAAAGACGTTACGTGCAAGAAGCCACTCTTAGGCTGCGCCAGCATAACAGCGTGGAACCAAAACGTGTCACTTACGGAAAAGAACTAATATGAACAGCTGTAATCCGGTGCTGTCCAAGGTCCTGAATCCGATGCCCTCCATAATTCAGTCGTTCGGCTTCCAGAGATCTGAAGTTGGCGTCTTTTGGAATAAAAAAACCCCCCTCCACTAGAGACAGACAGCTGTGGTTTCCGCTCAGTGTCGAATGGTCACGCTCACAACATTGCGTATGCAGCAACTGTACAGGTATGCGCGAGGTAGTATCCAGCCCACGTTCGCGGCGTTTTTAGTCGTGTTTGTCGATACCGTCAGGAAGCGCCCAGGTCCGTTTCCCTATTAAAATGGGAAGAAATTATTTAGGAACGCATTCGAACCAGGGAGCTGACGCTTTCCCCTGCACGTGCCCACGGAAAGGACGACCGATAAGGGACTGCGGCGTGGCTCAAGGTAAATAACTCAGGCGGGGGGGAAGTTCTCAAGTTGTTCGCTTGATGATCACCGGCACTCTAGTCCCGCAATGCTGTTATTTTCGTGCCTGCCATTGCAGCCGAGACGACTGTAAACCCTCGTTACCCTCCGCTTCTGGGCAAGGTTGCAGCTGTTGGTGCGCGTGGATGTGCTGCCGACGCGGCGCCGTAATGCGTGAGCTCAGCCGTGGGAAGCCAAAGCTGCGACCACAGCGATCAAGCGCGAGCTGTCACTTCCAACGGCACACTTTCAGTTATGCTGCGTTAGTGCTCTGCCATCGTTCTCTCATCACCGTGGTCTGAACTGAAGGGATTTTTAGAATATCAAATACATACACATATGCCCCCAGCCTCCGAAAACAGTATCAAACGTTGTTTCGAAATTAACCTGAAATGTGTCAATGAAAAAAAAAAAAAAAACCCCAGAAAATAATCACGCACGGTGCCCTTGTTCTGAACACAAAATTTGGGCATTACTGAACAGAGCGCGAGCTCATTTATATTTTGTTACACAAGTCTAGAAAAGCAGCGGACATGATGCGGTATTTCTGTGACTTAACTTTGCTCACTCAGTCAGTCACGTGTCAGCACTTTGAGAGTGGCATACCCCAGTGCCTGTGACGTCCCAGTGTCTCCGCATTCGAAATATTTAAGATACGTCACGCATCCACCCACATAGTGCTCGCTTAAAAAAGATCTAAAGGTTATAACTAGCGGTTTACTCAATTTTATTTCTTAATTGTAGATCTAAAACAGACAAAATTGTATGGATAGTCAAAAGGCAGCGTTGCATGCTTTAAATCTTTCATACAGCTTTTCATACGGGTTAAGCTCCCAGTCTTGGGATGAACGAAAAGCACATAAAATGTATTTCTGTCAAACTGAAAAGTCCCATTGAAGTCGTTTTTGAAATAAAAAAAAACAAAAAAAAACGCGTACATCAAGGCGGTGTTCCCCCAACTGAGAAAGGCTTCGTTCAAACAGAATAAATAATACAGTGTACATTTGTGAAAGGGCCACTCGAACGCCGCGGTAAGGACACTTCAGCTGTCGTCCGTCCTTTCGGCCTGATGAGACCTCTGAAATCAAATGAGAGGTCTTTGAGTTCAAACTGGGTGAGCTGTAAGCGCGAGGGAGAGATTCCAAAGGTGACCGTCATTCAGTGCCAGTGAAACACTGCAGACCGCAATGAGAAATGCTGAACACCCAATTGCACTTTTACAAGCTGGTTGGGGGGGGGGGCGGGGGGGGGGTGTACTCGACTCGTCCCGTCCCCCAAGTAATGCTGTCGCAAGCAAACGTTTTTGCAGGTTCAGGTCATACATTGAGAAAATAAGGCTACTGTAGACACTGCACTTAAAATGACCGTCAGATAAGCAGGATTCTCAGGGGACCCGTGTAGTTTTGGAAGGGTGTTTGCGCCTCCAGCATTGCGTGGCAGTAGGACATGGGCACTGATGTTTACCAGCGGTTAAGAACTCAGTCAGGATGGACTCAGTTTGAAGTGGAAGTCGAACTCGCACTTCACAGCGCTGATGCTGTCGATACTGGGCTTGCTTCCCACCGGAGCGTGCCGCGTGACCAGGGGGTAACTCTCTGATTTCGGCATCCCTGGCTCTGTCACTTCGGGACTTCCGGAGTGCGTGCCGCCGGACCCGTCCCCGCTCACACCTTTCGTGGACTTTTTCAACTCCGGAAAAGTGAAGCGCCGCAACAGTTTGTTTCCAAGGACGGCGAAGCTCGTGGGCGCTCCTGCTGCAGTAACGGCAGGAGTCGCAGTGCTGCCTAGCAGCGTGTCCTCCTGCACCGTTTTAGTTTTGCGTGAGGGCATGAGCGCGCGCGCTGGCGGTGCAGGTCTGAGGACACTTGTCGGCAAACTGCTCCGTTTCTGATAGTAACTGTCATGAAATAGACGGATACCGAAGTCCATGACGTTTTTCTTCTGCGTTTCACTTTCTGTCTCTGGTTTCCCACCTTTTGATCCCGGAATAGGAGTTAACAAAACTCCAAGAGGACTGTTCGATGGACCGGCGGCGGAGGCTCCGGTACATGCTGACGCGCGACGATTTAATGCGTTTTTAGCCGGCCTTGGTGAGAACAGCAGTGGGAACTGGTTATCCGTGGGTCTAGGTAAAGGCGCTACATTATACCGTCTATTATTTTCCCCTAATTTAAATGTTCTATTATTGTTTTGGCCGTGATATGACCGGGCGTGAGGTTTTTGAACTGGGACACCGGATAAATCACCTGGCCAGGAGAGCGCAGCGTCGCCCTCCCTCTCAAACTCCTCTATTGAATCCATGGATTGGATTCGACTCCGTAGAAATGAAGACTCTCTTCGACTCGAAGATGCCGCAATGGAATCCTCTCCCGTTCTCGCAGCGTCCACACCCTTTGGACAGAAGTGACTTTGGCTCTGGGTATCATTCACCTCTGAAGCGTGCGTGGGCTTTTTCCCACGGCTATTTTCGCCTTCATTACTGTCAAAATCTCTCAAGGCATCGTCGTGGCTTTTCTTCGTTTTACTCGTGAGGGCAAATAAACAGTCTTTGTGTCCCAGATACTTCGCCACTTCCACAGCCGAGTTTCCAACTTTGTTTTGTCTATCAATTTGCAGACCGAGCCTCTTGAACGCCCTCACCAAAAAGTCCACTACGGCAGAATGGCCGGCCACAGACGCGTACATCAAGGCAGTGTTCCCCCAACTGTCCACGACCTCTGGGTCGGCATTGTTCTGAACCAGCACCTTCACTGCGTCCAGGTAACCCTTTTCACAGGCGTAACTCAAAGCGGTGCGCCCGCGCTCGTCTTGACGGTTGACGCTCGCGCCGCGCTGCAGCAGAAGGTTCATGAACTTGGATCTGGCCTGGCTGTCCGGCAGCAGCACGGATGTGATGAGCGGGGTCGCGGCTCCCTCGCTTGTGGAGTCGATAATTTTTCCGTCCAGAGCATCGAGGATGAACCGAGCCAGATGGACCTTGTCTTTTGACATGGCTTCCAGGAGAATTTTTGAGCCCGTTTGGCCGCTACCTTTTTCAGGGAGTTTAAGCATATTTTCAGGGGGTATTTTTCGAGAACAGCAGTTAACACGCGGATGGTGAAGTGCCTTTTCAGCTGGGGAGCAGGTCTGTTAAACCTCTCTCTCTACCAACCTGATACTCATCGCCGGGTAAAACAGTCAACAGTCCATCCTCTATTTATACAAGCAAAGCGTTTCAGTTACCAAGACGACACTAATATAATTAACATACTTTGTCCGGCTTCAAATGTCTCAATAATTGGTGTAATTATCATAAGGTTCTTCAGAGAGGGCAGCGACAAGATGAGTGTTTTATGATGTGCATTAATTTAGTTCCCGATTGTGGTTGTTTGGATTACATTAACAAAGACGGCTGATCTCCCGTCTTTCCTCGCCAATTATGATGGTTTCTGGTAACAAAAGTGAAATATGACTTGGCCAAAGTTTTAGTTTAATACGGCCTCCGCTTTAAGCGCCTCCAACTCAAAGGCCTTGAACATAACGAATGGATGTTTTTTCTCCGCAGGAATTTTTTTTATTTGGCTGACTGCGCCTGACCGCAACTAGAACACAATACTTATTTACTGTTTTACGATTTATTTTTTATTGTGTACTTCAGGGGTTTTTGGATGTCCTCTCGGATTTTTATTTTGTTTTCAGTTTGTGTCCACAGCCGTCGCTTCTTTCGGGCTTATAGTGTGCTGGTTTTCCTGGCCTGTAAAGCACTTTGAGATTGTAGATGAGAAGCGCTATATAAATAACATTAGTGTTATTGTTAGGCAAGCGGTATTTATTATTATAAACGATCATGACGAGAACATAGTGGGACCAGTTGTTTGTGGCCATTACGTTAAGTGGAATGCATGGCATTTTGTGATGTAAATGTGTGTAAATATCCGCACAAAGCTTCTCCAGTAACAGCAGTCTCTACGTTTATTTTATAGTTATAAAATATCTATCAAAGCAGCTCCGGTTGAGACTGGGGGACTGATGTAAACTTCAGTACTACGCGCGTGATGCAGAGCGTGTCCTTCTCATTGACCGGTTCCCTTCGGGCGCAGACGTGCTTATTAGAACACAAAGAGCCACACCACTTCCAGGTGCGTCTTAATTCAAATCAACGGCCCAATTTATCGCAGGGTCAAACATAATTATTGACTGTATTCTGCAGTTCTCAGTATATATCTCACTTGTAAAACATTCTGAATTACCTTCCACCAATGTGCATGTAGCACATCCATTAAACCAACATTGAACAGTAAAAAAAAGTGTTTCAAAAGAACTGCTGACCACAGTGAAGTCGAGACACCGAATCCTTTTACAAGTGCAGTAAAGATTCCTTCACATCTTTCTTGTACGACAGGGTATGTTTTAGGTTTTTGTAATCATTTTCTTCAACCGATTTAAAGTTACTTAATAATTACCAAGAACCGTGAATGAATCACTCAGTCATGACAAAAGCCTCACTTTTTTACTTTTAGATTATTTATTGATACATATACTATAAAACAGTATTAAAGTAGCAGAAGAACAACATTATTTCCGTTGCTAGAATTTCAACAATAACAATTATAAATACAAAAACACTCACATGATGTTCCTTCACCGAGCTACACATTAAAATAAAAAGGAAAAAACAAACTTGTTTTAAAAGTAAAAGCAACAATATTTTGCAAAAATAATCTGCTTTTACAACTACATAGCAATGGTTACATGAGGTCACACAACATAAAAAACGTACACGTGTAAAGAGTATTCTAATAACAAACCCTAATATAGTCTTATACTACCTGCTATATTTTCCATATTTATATATTATATATATTTATTCATATATAAATTACCCCTTATTTTGGCATTTATTTGTAGAATAACTTGAAATGTCCAACCAGATTTAGGACTGAGTGGCGCATTTCAGTGTAAAAGCAAATAGCAAATTCGAATATAAAAGCACTTCTTATAATATCGCTCTAGATATGTGATGACCATAATTTACTGTTATGATGCTGGAAGGTGGATGGAGACGGAGAGATAACTGAAATAACTGAAATGATTATTGTCTTCCCGGGTAATGAACACGCCCTCATCCCAGAGCCCTTAAGATTACTGATATACTGCAGAACACGTTTGGTCAGAAAATAACTACATACATTCCAGTATATACAATAAAGTGTCTCTATAGAATTATGTGTACTACAACAGTAGAAAAAGAAAAGAAAAATAGTGGTACATTTTACTCTATTCTCGTACTTTAATAGAAAGGAAATACTTTTAGCTTTTGGTCAATCAATAATGTCTTGCCATTGGCCAATAATCTATGAACACAGCTGCCTATAGTTAAGAGACATTCCCCATGCCAGACTCACAAAAACCCAGCACTCTGATAGGACAGCAGTGACCAGCTGTCTGTCTGTCATTGGACAGCAGTGACCTGGTTTCTCTGCCATTGGACAGAAACATGCAGTACGTGGCACAGACGCAGTGCGCTGACCCACAGGCAGCACTGTGGGTTCATCGCACACGAAACACAAGGATACAGCAGGATACCGCAGCACAGAACCACCCTACACTACGCTCTACTGGACACTGGTGTCACAAGAGTGAACACTAATAAAACCCTTCAGCATAAAATGCTGTAATGTAGTGTACACTTGTGTGAAGTAATGGTGTTTTCATCAAGGATATACTGTAGTTTACATATACTGTGTAGTGCACACTAAAGCACTCCATAATGTAATGCCTATGGTTGTTCAACATGTTAATATAAGGGTGGTGGTGGTGGTGGGGGTGTGGAGTTCTTTCTCTCTGGTTAGATCCCTAAACTACAAGAAAATCCAGGATAGTCTGGTATAACGCAGTTGCCCTATCAGAGGACTACTACCCAGCCGTCAGTGGGGCCCGTTCCAATCTAACCTTGCCTTTAACACTGAGAGCAGCCATTACCCAGCCCAGTACAGCCATTACCCAGGCCAGTACAGCCGATTTTGTACTGAGGGGCACGTAGGGAGAATGCTGCTGTCTTCACAAGGTCCAGCTCCCTGTACTGCGCTAGTCCACAAACAGAACTGCACTACTACCCCACCTAGCAAATACATCCATGCTAACTGCACTAGTTAACAAATACAGCTGCGGTACTGCACTAGTTAGCGAACACAACCGTGCTAACTGCACTAGTTAGCGAACACAACCGTGCTAACTGCACTAGTTAGCAAATACAGTCAGTGTAGCATGTAATTCTTCCCAGTGTATAATTTTTTCCCAGCATTTCTGGTTCTGGCACGTGACTGTACATTATTAATTGTCTTGCTGTTTTTTCAGGACAGCAGCAACGCCACCTAATGAAGTTTACCATGGTAACGGTGCTCCCCTGCTCCACACGTGACGGTACGTGTCAGTCAGTCGCTCGGCAACAGCACCCAAACCACAACATTCTACTCACGAAGTCATTCCAGGTCAAATCTGGGACAAGTACCGTCTTGAAAGTACCGTGATCAGCACCATGAACACACACACACACACACACACACACACACAAATACTATTCACAGTCGTACAGAATGTAATGGCAGTAGTCTGTGTACTGATTGGGGGATATGGGAGTTTAGTTAGCCAGTAATTAGCCTGTCTGAAGTGATGACATCACTTCTCACCTGTTTCCATTATACTGGTATTATTGAGCAGCAAACTAAGCATCAGTCCTCTGCATGTGCGTTTATGAATGCGTGTGTGAGCGAGAGTGTGTTTATGGATGTGTGTATGCATGTTATTAAAGCGTTTATGAAACTGAGCGTGTGCTAATGTGTGTGTGTGTGTGTGTGTGTGTGTGTGTGCGCGCGCTGCAGTGGGAACCAGCAGTTTTGAACTCTGAACTGCAATCCTCTGGCACAATGACTGTTTGCTAGCTCCACTGTGGACCAGCTAACAGCCGTCGTGTTTGGAGGAGAGTGTCTGCGTTCTCACAAACTGGCGGCAAGACCAGGGTGCTTATCGACTTATCGATCACAACTTGGAGGAAATGAACGATAAAAAATTGGGGTGAAAAACTTCCAAAAAAATAAATAAATAATACAAATAAATAAGAGCGTGGTAAATAAGTGTTCCGTTCCTCTGACAGTGTCTGTGATGTAAAAACATTTTTAAGACGTTTTTCTAAAAAGGGGAATAAATGGGGAACGCTGGTCAGAGATCAGGGGTGAAATGCTTGTGGAACAGCAGCCGCCATCTTAGGGGATTCCTTCAGTGTTAAATATTTTTGCACATTTTTCTTTCAGCCACCCGTAGAGTTATGACCTTGTACATTCCACATACGATACGCTCAACTCACAGATTATGCCAGTGCATCGCTACATTTGAACCTCCTTCACAGCCTGGAGTTTTTCAAAGTGCCCATAACGTAATACTCAACTTTTAGCGAATGCCGATTATTCAGATACTTTCTTTTTCCATTATTATTGTTATGGTGCAGCTACAGTGATTATGCACTAACATATAAACAAACTTAACAAAAAAGAAGAAGAAAAAAAAGGTTTAAAAATATTCTTTGAATATATTAGGCCTAAAACCCAGGTGACATAAAACCATTGACAGGTAGGTAAAAACAGATAATCTCACGTCCAACAAATATTGCTATTTGCAGACAACGATGCATTAAAAAAACCTATATAAAATGGTGCTAAAATGAGAGAAGATGGAGGCCAGCAGAGATGGCGAGTGGAGGCTGCAGGTGAAGCTCCGCAGTTGTCAGGTGAGTCACACCTCCAGGGCGGCGCTGTTGGGTATCGGGTGAGGTGGAGGTGTTTCTGTACGGAGCGGCCCCCTGACCCCACCCCTCCGGCAGCACTGGAGACAGTGGCAGGGGGAGGGGCCAGGGGGGCGGGGGTTTCTGGGTGGGTGTGGCCACGGGCGGGGCCTGACTCAGTTAGTGGGCGGGTACTTCACACCACTGTGGCTGGTCTGCGGTCCATCTGTGCCTCCAGCTTCACCATCTGCTGCATGTCCTTCGCCTGCAAGAGCAGAGCAACAGCGGTGAGTGCAGCTACACCCTGCTAGCATAGCAGCTACACCCAGCTAACGCACCTACTACAGCTAAATACACCCTGCTAATGCAGCAGCTGCAGCTGAATACACCCTGCTAACATCGCAGCTACAGCTAAATACACCCTGCTAACACACCTCCAACAGTTAAATACACCCTGCTAATGCAGCAGCTACAGCTGAATACACCCTGCTAACATCGCAGCTACAGCTAAATACACTCTGCTAACATAGCAGCTACAGCTAAATACACCCTGCTAACGCACCTACTACAGCTAAATACACCCTGCTAATGCAGCAGCTGCAGCTGAATACGCCCTGCTAACACACCTCCAACAGTTAAATACACCCTGCTAGCATAGCAGCTACAGCTAAATGCACCCTGCTAACGCACCTACTACAGCTAAATACGATTCTTCTGATTCTAAATACACCTTGCTAACATAGCAGCTACAGCTAAAATTGTCAACACAGGTCTGAAATCTACAGCAGCAGTGGGGAAGGGTTCAGAGGCGATCACAGATCTGAGATCAGTGCGACAGCAGCAGTGGGAAAGGGCTAAGAACCGATCACAGATCTGAGATCAGTGCTACAACAGCAGTGGGAAAGGGTTCAGAGGTGATCACAGATCTGAGATCAGTATGACAGCAGCAGTGGGACAGGGCAAAGAGTCGATCACAGATCTGAGATCAGTGCGACGGCAGCAGTGGGACAGGCCAAAGAGTCGATCACAGATCTGAGATCAGTGTGACAGCAGCAGTGGGACAGGGCAAAGAGTCGATCACAGATCTGAGATCAGTGCCACAGCAGCAGTGGGAGAGGGCTAAGGAGCCGATCACAGATCTGAGATCAGTGCAGTGGCCTACCTTGGCACTTAGACTGTTCATGTGCTTTCAAGTGCTGCACAAAAAAACGAAATGAAAAAAAACAAAAACTTGAGCAAAAGAAATCAAGGGAAACAATGATATATGGCAGACAACATAAATAATAATAATTGTAATAATAATAATAAGTGTAAGGGGCCCAATAATCATAATATAAGCAATAAAGACAATTCACATGTGCTATGGCTGTAAATCATGGTGTCCAGGCTTATCTGAAAAGGGCTGGATTGGGTGCAGGTTTTTTGTTTTTTCCCAGCACTAAGACACCGGATTCTACTTGACTGAAGACCATGATTAATTAATTACTTAAGTAAACGTGGTCTTTAATTATGTTGAGTCAGGTGTCTTCGTGCTGGGCTAAAACAAAAAACCTGCACCCACACCGGCCCTTTTCAGATGAGACTGGACACCCTTGCTGTAAATACCTGCTCGTTGGCTTTCTCCAGGTTGTCCAGCTGCTCACGCTGACTCTTCTCCAGCTGCTCCATCTCCTTCGACTGCTTCATGGCCAGCTGTCAATCAAACACACAGGGCTGCATTAACACACCTGTGTTCACCTGAGCACTGCTATGAGAGCCCATCTGAATACAAATATACACTAAATATACAGTACATACACGCTAAATGTACATTAGGTACACAGTAAATACACACCCTTTTCCTTTCCTCAAGGAACTTTTTTGTGTTGCTGCTGTTCAGCTCCCGTACTCTCCTGTAAAATCAAACACATCTGAGTCTGCAAAAATGTCTGTAAACACGTCCGTAGAACATTTACATTTCAAAGATGAGTTATTGACAGGTGCTCCGGATTTCAGGTAAAACACGGAAATTGGAGTGTGTGACTCAAATCTTCTCTGATATCGCAGTTTTGTAATTAAAAACGTATCTTCCCATTTGGGAAAGACCGATGTTCTCCCTTCCTGTTCCTGATGGTACTGAGTGAGGGTGGGTGTTGTTGGTGGGTGTTGGGTGTTGAGGGTGGATGTTCAGGGTGGATGTTGATGGTGAATGTTGAGGGAATGTGTTGCTGGTGGGTGGAACAGACCTCTCCCTCTCGGCCTTGTTTTTGATGCTCTTGTCCTGGCTGATGGCCTTGCAGTTCTCCATGGATGACTTGGCCTGGTTGGCGCGCATCTCTTTGCTCTGTCTGCAGCAGAGAAACCAGGAGCACTCAGTCTCAATGTGTTCATGCTTACGCACATGCACACACATACACATGCACGCTTACACACACGTGCATGCATGCGCGCACACACACACCAACGTGTACACACACACATACAGTGCCATTCATACATGTGTCCTTGTGCACTGTGAAAACAACTTACTGCACAAAAATGTTAACAAATATCCCAAATTCAGCAGTTTCTCCCCCAAAGTAACTGAGCGGTTTCCCCTGCAGTGCAGCTGAGCGGTTTCCCCTGCAGTGCAGCCGAGCGGTTTCTCCCGCAGGTGCGTGAGTCTTACCGTTCGTGGATGAGTTTGAGCTGCGCAGTCTGCTGCTCCTGCACTGCCAGCATCAGCTTCCTCAGCTGCTCACACTGCTGCAGGACGTGCTGGTCCTTCAGGTCCTGCTCTTCCGCGCTGTGTGAGTTTATCATGTCCGACCACTCCTTGGTGTGCTGGGCCACCAACTCCTTCACCTGGGGACAGGTAAACACACTGCCCATACAGCCAGCAGGAGCTGCTCACACAACCAGCGGGTTTCCGCTTACACTACCAGCACAGCCAGCTCTGTCCCCTTAACAAACATCCCACCCCTGTGCCACCTGCAGCGGGGTCAGGTGTTCTACCTGCAGCAGAAGTCTGTCTGTGTGTCTTACTCACCAGTGAGGGCAAACCCCCATAGAATGAGCCTTACAGAATCACCGGACAGATCGCACCTGTGTTTACCTTTGCCTTGTGGTCAGAGGTCAGTGTCTGGACTTTGATTTCTGTTTCCTTCTTCAGTTCAAGGCAGTTATTCTCTCTGTAGGGAACACAGTCAGAGAGCAGCAAAAAGTCAGGAGCACTGCAGATATGATGCATGATACAGCAACACTGGCACAGGCAGTATAAACTGCTATGATACATTAACACAGTGGCACAGGCAGTATAAGCTGTGCTATGATACATTAACACGGTGGCACAGGCAGTATACACTGTACTATGATCCAGTAACACTGGCACAGGCAGTATAAACTGTGCTATGATACATTAACACTGTGGCACAGGCAGTATAAGCTGTGCTATGATCCAGTAACACTGGCATAGGCAGTATAAACTGTGCTATGATACATTAACACAGTGGCACAGGCAGTATAAACTGTGCTATGATACATTAACACTGTGGCACAGGCAGTATAAGCTGTGCTATGATCCAGTAACACTGGCATAGGCAGTATAAACTGTGCTATGATACATTAACACAGTGGCACAGGCAGTATAAACTGTGCTATGATACATTAACACTGTGGCACAGGCAGTATAAGCTGTGCTATGATCCAGTAACACTGGCATAGGCAGTATAAACTGTGCTATGATACATTAACACAGTGGCACAGGCAGTATAAACTGTGCTATGATCCAGTAACACTAGCACAGGCAGTATAAACTGTGCTATGATACATTAACACTGTGGCACAGGTAGCATAAGGAAAAGTTCAGATTTACCCTTTCTTCTTGATGGCCTTTTCCAGCAGTTTTTCGTGGACCAGCTTGTCCTTGTCATGTTGAGCTACTATCTTATCCACCTGGGAGCAGTGGATCTTCTGCATTGCACTGTGATCCTGGAATCAGACGCAGCAACTGCTTAATTAACTCATTAATGATCTACTTAATGAATTAATTGACCACAGACACTTTCTGAGCAAAATATAACATCTGTGGCTTTGGTTTGGGATATGGGACATAGTTGTTCAGTTGTAAAGGTTTTGATCTCAGGTCAATGGTTGTTGCTTTTCCAGTACATGTGGTAAAAGATCCACTGGCTGTTTTAAATATCCACTGGCTGTTTCGCTTTTTTTTTTTTCTTTCCCTCTGTATGGTCACCTGAGAGCTGTATTCGCATTTGCAGTGACCCGGGGAAACGGGAGTGCTCTGGAGCTGTGAGGAGCCCTCCTGGACGAGCACACAAGTTCATTCTGCCCCCACGCAAAGTTCCAGAGGCCAAAGTTTCCCCAGGGATCACAGCTGCAGATGCTGTCTACATCTCGGCGTTACCAAAGTCTTAAAAACTGCAAGATCCCTGTGCATGTGTCCTCCCATCTCATCAAGCTTTACAAGAGGAGACTCGGCTGTTATCCTGGCAAGGGGACG
Source organism: Anguilla anguilla (assembly GCF_013347855.1). NCBI lineage: Eukaryota > Metazoa > Chordata > Actinopteri > Anguilliformes > Anguillidae > Anguilla > Anguilla anguilla. The sequence goes on along the minus strand of NC_049206.1, from coordinate 60,640,248 downwards.
GTGCATGAATTATTAAATGCGGGGGCGACAATAATTGTGAATAAAAATGATTTTGTTTTGTTTTTTTTTCTTTCCTCTGAACAGTGGTATCACAATAAAACCATATAATTACCAAAGCACAGAGAACATTTGCAAAACAAGAAAGCGAATGTTATCCAGCATTTTTTGCTCATATTAATTTAGGGTGGCAATAATTCTGTAGGTGAGGCTGGTATCTGTTACCACGGCAACCTCTGCAGAGCTGGCACACTTCACAACAACAATCGGTCCTTTGTAATGGTAATGGTGCGCCTATTTTCCCAGGTAAGGATGAAAGCAAAGGGCTCTGTGGGTGTGCGTGGGCGCGCGTGTGTGTGTATGCTTGTGTGTGTATGTGGTTTGTGCGTGTATGTATGCATGTGGGTGTGTGTGAGTATGTTCATCTCACAGATCCCCTGCAGGAAGTGCTGGTGTTACTGGGCTGGAGGGGTCCTGGGGAGCAGCACAGCCTCTGAATGAGCAGCGTGCTGCAGATGAGCTGTCACTCAAAGAGAGCCCCAGTAACTCCGCCTTGCGTTGCTGTGAGTTTTCACAAAGAGGGGTTCAAACCCCCCCTCCCCTCCTCCCCGGCCTACAACCTGCACTCAACTCAGCCGCTAAACGCTTCAGCACAAGAGCTCCACTCTCAATAAAAATAAAAACACCTGGGCGTTATTTTATACTCCAACGTATCCTTTAAACCTCACATAGAACCAGGTGTCCAAGGCAGCTTCACCTTCACTTAAGAAAGCACTTAAAGGTACAGTACTGGAATGCGTTTTTGATTTCCAGTTTTTTTTTTCTTGTTCTTGGGTCCTGTGATGCTGGTCTGCTGGACGGTAACTCAAAGGAGGAGCGAAGAGGATGCTTTTCTACATCACGCCCTTAAAACTTAACAATTAAGCGTTTATTTACATGTATCAAAACTTGTAAAGAGCTGTGGTCTCAGACACATTGTTCTACAAAAGACTGGTTGGTCCAGAAGGTGTGCAGTTTACCTTTGCGTGCTTCTTCTTCAATGAGTTCAGGTCTTTTTGTTGTTTCTTTATCAGTTTCAGGTACGTCTGGGGGAGAAAACAAGAGCTAATTAAAAAAAGTGAGACCCAGACCATCAGCTCAAGACAATGCACGTTATCCCTGAAAAAGAGACTGCTATTTGCCTAGAATTATTCAATCATTTAATTGAAAGTAACCGCAATGCACTTAATTGTTGATTCTGAATAAAAAATGCATGTGCCACACAGTGTTTTCCTCAGTCATGGACCGCAATGTTCATAATGTAGCTTCATCTTGTATCAGTTGTTGTTCTGTTTTTCAAATTAAAGGACAAAGACATTTTTTGTTCAATATTTGGACATAAGACTATAGTCTTATGTATTTTGCTGTTTTTCCACAAATACATTTTTAATTTACTCAAAACACGTCTACTCATTTATTTCACCATGGTTGTTAAATAAACGTGATTCCCCATCCTTCTAAATGAGAAAATGGCATTTTAAATTTTTTCGCAGTTTTTTCTATTTTTGGATATAAGACTATAGTCTTATTTATTTTGCTGTTTTTCCACAAATACATTTTTTATTTTTTATTTACTCAAAACAAATTTCTATTCATTTATTTCACCATGGCTGTTAAATAAAGGCGATTCCCCATCCATCTAAATGACAAAAAATCATTAAAATTTTTTTAGCAGTTTTTTCTATTTTTGGACATAAGACTATAGTCTTATTTATTTTGCTGTTTTTCCACAAATACATTTTTTTATTTTTTTATTTACTCAAAACAAATTTCTATTCATTTATTTCACCATGGCTGTTAAATAAAGGTGATTTCCCATCCATCTAAATGAGAAAATGGCATTTTAAATTTTTTCGCAGTTTTTTCTATTTTTGGATATAAGATTATAGTCTTATTTATTTTGCTGTTTTTCCACAAATACATTTTTTATTTTTTATTTACTCAAAATACATTTCTACCCATTTATTTCACCATGGATGTTAAATAAAGGTGATTTCCCATCCATCTAAATGAGAAAATGGCATTTTAAATTTTTTCGCAGTTTTTTCTATTTTTGGATATAAGACTATAGTCTTATTTATTTTGCTGTTTTTCCACAAATACATTTTTTTATTTTTTTATTTACTCAAAACAAATTTCTATTCATTTATTTCACCATGGCTGTTAAATAAAGGCGATTCCCCATCCATTTAAATGACAAAAAATCATTAAAAATTTTTTAGCAGTTTTTTCTATTTTTGGACATAAGACTATAGTCTTATTTATTTTGCTGTTTTTCCACAAATACATTTTTTTATTTTTTTATTTACTCAAAACAAATTTCTATTCATTTATTTCACCATGGCTGTTAAATAAAGGTGATTCCCCATCCATCTAAATGAGAAAATGGCATTTTAAATTTTTTCGCAGTTTTTTCTATTTTTGGACATACGACTATAGTCTTATGTATTTGGCTGTTTTTCCACAAATACATTTTTTTATTTTTTATTTACTAAAAATACATTTCTACTCATTTATTTCACCTTGGCTATTAAATAAAGGCGATTCCCCATCCATCTAAATGACAAAAAAATCATAACATTTTTTTTAGCAGTTTTTTTCTATTTTTGGACATAAGACTATAGTCTTATTTATTTTGCTGTTTTTCCACAAATACATTTTTTAATTTTCTATTTATTCAAAACAAATTTCTATTCATTTATTTCACCATGGCTGTTAAATAAAGGTGATTTCCCATCCATCTAAATGAGAAAATGGCATTTTAAATTTTTTCGCAGTTTTTTCTATTTTTGGATATAAGACTATAGTCTTATTTATTTTGCTGTTTTTCCACAAATACATTTTTTATTTACTCAAAACAAATTTCTATTCATTTATTTCACCATGGCTGTTAAATAAAGGTGATTTCCCATCCATCTAAATGAGAAAATGGCATTTTAAATTTTTTCGCAGTTTTTTCTATTTTTGGATATAAGACTATAGTCTTATTTATTTTGCTGTTTTTCCACAAATACATTTTTTATTTTTTATTTACTCAAAACAAATTTCTATTCATGTATTTCACCATGGCTGTTAAATAAAGATGATTTCCCATCCATTTAAATGAGAAAATGGCATTTTAAATTTTTTCGCAGTTTTTTCTATTTTTCGATATAAGACTATAGTCTTATTTATTTTGCTGTTTTTCCACAAATACATTTTTTTATTTTTTTATTTACTCAAAATACATTTCTACCAATTTATTTCACCATGGCTGTTAAATAAAGGTGATTTCCCATCCATCTCAATGAAAAAAAGATTTTTGTTTTGCATTTTTTTTCAATATTGCACCATAAGATTATATAGGCCTATATAATAAGGAATTGTGCGTGAATGAAGTAAAATTGCCCCTCAATGAAGTAGAACATAAACAGTAGACAGGACACTAAACTCACCTTCATCTGTTTCAAGTCTTCGATGCTGGTCTGCGGCACCAGACCACCCGTATCTGGGAGAGAGCACACCAACAACCTGCGCTCAACACCTGCTTCTGCAGTCATAACTGCTTTTTCACATTTATAACACTTCGTTCAACATCCATAACATTTGTCCCATTCATGAGCTTCACACCAGGCATCCTGCTTTTGAGGACATTGATGCGGTTGGCAAATGTAAAATAATACAAAATTCCACAACAGTAGTTTGTGAAGTCTGTTTCCATTATAAATTCAATTCTGAAATGACAAAGTGTACAAATGGTGGGTGCAAATTAAAATGTGCATTAAAATTAATCTTAATTGTATGACGTGGCTTTGCTGCATGTTATACAGTGTGTAACTGGTGTGTAAGCAGTGTGTAACTGGTGTGTAAGCAGTGTGTAACTGGTGTGTAACTGGTGTGTAAGCAGTGTGTAACTGGTGTGTAACTGGTGTGTAAGCAGTGTGTAACTGGTGTGTAACTGGTGTGTAAGCAGTGTGTAACTGGTGTGTAACTGGTGTGTAAGCAGTGTGTAACTGGTGTGTAACTGGTGTGTAAGCAGTGTGTAACTGGTGTGTAAGCAGTGTGTAACTGGTGTGTAACTGGTGTGTAAGCAGTGTGTAACTGGTGTGTAACTGGTGTGTAAGCAGTGTGTAACTGGTGTGTAAGCAGTGTGTAACTGGTGTGTAACTGGTGTGTAAGCAGTGTGTAACTGGTGTGTTACAGTGCAGGACGCACCTTTCCTGGGCTCGTTGGAGACGGTCTGGTTGGTGGTGGGCTGTCCCGTCTCTGAGCTGGTCTGGGGCGTCACGTTGGCCTTCACCTGGTTCACCTTGCCCTTCTTATCGTTCTTAGAGCTGTCGTTCGGCACGTCGGCGATGTCACTCTGTACGGGGGGGGGGACTATATTATTAAACAGTGCATCGCTCAGACACACACAAACAACGCATTGCACAAACACACACAAACAATGCATTGCACAAACACACACAAACAAAGCATTGCACAAACAAGTAAAATCGGTATTTAGGTTGATCGACACCCTCTTTGAATGAGAGGATACTGACAAATGGAACTGAGATCTATTATTTATAAAAAAAAAGAAAATGAGGATTACAATTTAGCCGCATTGTCAACATAAATCCATCTTTAAACGCGATACATTTAAAATGCCCTCATTAGAGGGGCATTGCCATCTTTTTTTATCCATTTTGATGTATTATCATTGTAAGATAAGTGAGATATTGTAAGAGATATGAGATACATACGGTTTCGATCCCCAAGGCCCTCATTTGGTCCGCCCTCTTTTCTGCGATCGACAGGAACTTCTTTGGGTCAGACAGGGCGTCCACGATCTCTGCAGCGAGCACATCTCTCACGTTAATCTCAGTCTAAACCGGGTAAACTCGCACACGCACGCTCACAAGCAAAATAAACAAAAAACCTCAATCAAAAGCCATCAAAGCCAAAAAGAGATATCTCAAATATTAAAAAAAAAAAATGAATCCACAATTGTTCAGAGAAAGAAGGCAAGCAGTCACAGCTAGGAGCACAGAGCATGTGCGGCTCCTGCAGACAAACTGCAGGTGCCCGGTCCACCAGAGGGGGCGCTGTTGTGTGATGATGGGCGGAGTCAGAATTGGACACCAGACCACAGTGAAGGCTCCTCTGAGACCCAGTGAAGGAGCCCCACGAGCCCAGTGCTTTTAATAATAATGAGATTCCCTCCACAGGGGGGAGAAGAATGATACATAATATATATACATACGCAGTGAGGAGAGTGGCCAGCGTTAAGGGCATTTATGACTCATTAAAAGCGCGTTTGTAAAACGCATATTCTGCACAACAGCGGTAATGAGAGTTTGAGAGCGCGGCTCTTCATGCTGTCGCCGTGACGACCCTGCTCTGAGCCCGCGGGGAGCCCGTGAGGTGAAGGGGACGTACCCCCCCCCCCCGCCCCCCCGTGCTGAGGTTTAGGGTTTCTCTGTACGTGTGTCTCTGTGTGGCTCCTGTTCTTCTGGTTCGTCATTAAACTCGGGGGGGGGGGAGGGGAGGCTATAACCTCTGTCATATGTTCTGTGTTCACATTTGTCTCTGCGGAGTGTGTGTCCCATGCTCTTCCCAGGTTGTGTTGGTATTCAGTTAAACACGTGTGTTGGTGCAACGTGTGCGAACTGTAGCGTGTGCGGACCGTAGCGTGTGCGGGCTGCAGCGTGTGCGGGCTGCAGCGTGTGCGGACTGTAGCGTGTGCGGACTGTAGCGTGTGCGGACAGCAGCGTGTGCGGACTGCAGCGTGTGCGGACCGTAGCGTGTGCGGACCGTAGCGTGTGCGGACCGTAGCGTGTGCGGACTGCAGCGTGTGCAGACTGTAGCGTGTGCGGACTGCAGCGTGTGCGGACTGTAGCGTGTGCAGACTGCAGCGTGTGCGGACTGCAGCGTGTGCGGACCGTAGCGTGTGCGGACCGTAGCGTGTGCGGACTGCAGCGTGTGCAGACTGTAGCGTGTGCGGACTGCAGCGTGTGCGGGCTGTAGCGTGTGTGGACTGCAGCGTGTGCGGGCTGCAGCGTGTGCGGGCTGTAGCCTGTGCGGACTGCAGCGTGTGCGGACTGTAGCGTGTGTGGACTGCAGCGTGTGCGGGCTGCAGCGTGTGCGGGCGCGCAGCCTCACCCCCGAAGCCGTCGGGCACATAGGTCTTGAGCACGATGTTGCAGAACACGGTGGGCAGCGACAGCGGCTTGTTGCCCTCGTTGCGCAGGGAGATGTGGCGGTACCCCGCCTGCAGCCCGTCCAGCGGCAGGATGCGCTGGCCAATCAGCTTGTTGTTGTCGTCGTACACGGCGATCCTGAGCACAGCCAGGTCCGGCAGGATCACCTGCGTGCGTGAGTGTGAGGATGAGTGGATGGGGGGGGGGGGGGGGGGGGGGGGGGGGGGGGGAGCGGCAGCACAGTAAAGGGTGTCCTTTTCAACATTTTCACTCTTAACCAGCAACTTTCACCCCAATTCAATCCTTCAGTCCTCTTCTACATCAACAGCCCCCCCCCCCCACTTTGTGAAATGATTAGTAAAATAACTGGCCAAATGACTGTCTCCATGTGAAGTATAAATGGAAAGCATACTGGCCTGAGGCTGTAGAGTTGGGTACTACACCCTTCTACTGACAAAGACAATATGCTGAAATATTCAAATATTTAAGATTCCTCTTAACTAAAAACACTGTCCCTTTGCTACAGTTTAATACTTCACTTCGGCACCCAAAGAACCTTAAGCAGAAAGTAGAATGAATGAATGAATGAATGAATGAATGAGAGAAGACTGCAGAGGTGAGGCCGGTGATGGCGTTCTCAGGACCAGAGGAAGCTCCCCCCGTACAGACAGGGACGGGGGATTAAGGCTACAGCACAGCAGGCCTCAGGGTGAGGCTGATTTATCACCGCAGAGCTCCACAGCCTGGGGGGGGGGGGGGAGCACTGAGTCTGTGCTCCACAGCCTGGGGGGGGGGGGAGCACTGAGTCTGTGCTCCAAAGCCTGGGGGGGGGGGGGGGGGCGCAAACCCGAAACACACTGTCAGTCAGGCTAACGCCAGGCTAGCACAGCAGAAACAGCCGCGCACACACACACACACGCGCACACACACAGACTCACACACACGCACGCACGCACGCACTCACACATCCACACACACACACGCTCACATGCACACACGCACACACGCGCACACGCACACACGCACGCACGCACACACACTCACACACACGCACACACACTCACACACTCTCACACACACACACGCGCGCGCACACACACCCCGTCACACTCCAGCGGTCCCTGGTGTGGGGTATATGGGGACAGAGCGCAGTTACAGGGACACAAACTGGGGACGGCACTGCAGATAAGCAAAGAGCGAGGGGAAGATTAATGACAGCCCGAAAAAGAGAAAGAGGGGACGGAGGGGTCAGAGAGAGAGAGAGAGAGAGAGAGGGAGAGAGAGAGAGCGAGAGAGAGAGAGAGAGAGAGAGAGAGAGGGAGAGAGAGAGAGAGAGGGGGAGAGAGAGAGAGAGAGAGAGGGAGAGAGAGAGAGAGAGGGGGAGAGAGAGAGAGAGAGAGAGAGAGAGAGAGAGGGGGAGAGAGAGAGAGAGAGAGAGAGAGTGATGATAAAGGGAGGCGCAGGGTGAGAGGAGAACTGAACGCAGGCGGGATAACTGCGTTCTGTAAATGTGCTTTATTACACTCTAATGCCTTACACCATTTCCAGTTATGTTCTGTTCGGGAACACAATCCTGTTTACTCCCAGGACACTCATCCCAATTTAATTAAGAGGACAAAAAGAAGGGAGTAGAGAGAGAGAGAGAGAGGGAAGAAAGGGAGAAGGAAGGAGGGAGAGAGAGAGAGAATGAGAGAGAGAGAGCGAGAGAGAAGGGGAAGAAAGGGATAGGGAGGGAGAGAGAGGTAGAGAATGAGAGAGAGAGAGAAAGAGGGAAAAAAGGGAGAGGGAGGGAGGGAGAGAGAGGTATAGAATGAGAGAGAGGGAAAGAGATGGAGGAGTGGGTAAGAGAGCATGAGAAAGGGAGGAAAGAGAGGGAGGGAAGAAGCCACAGAAAGAGGGAAGGAGGGAGGACACAGCACACCTCAGAGAGGATGCTGATTGGACGGCAGCTCTAGTTGCAGCAGCACTGCAGCATGAAGGCCAGCGCTGGCAGCAGTGATTTATCACCTGCGCTGGAGACACAGCTCAGCGAGCTCTTAGCACGACCTCTTCTCTCTCCTTTCACTCTCTCTCCCCCCCCTCACCCCCTCCTCCTCTCATTTTACTCCATCTGATTCAGCCCCTCTCTCCTCCCTTCTCCCCCCTCACTCCTTCGCTCTCAGATCCAGATTGTGCTGAATGGCTGCTAGGGCCCGTTTCTGACTGCACTACTCTAACAGAGTCAGGCTCTGCCAGGGCCCGTTTCTGACTGCGCTACTCTAACAGAGTCAGGCTCTGCCAGGGCCCGGTTCTGACTGCACTACTCTAACAGAGTCAGACTCTGCCAGGGCCCGTTTCTGACTGCACTACTCTAACAGAGTCAGGCTCTGCCAGGGCCCGTTTCTGACTGCACTACTCTAACAGAGTCAGGCTCTGCCAGGGCCCGTTTCAGACTGCACTACTCTAACAGAGTCAGGCTCTGCCAGGGCCCGTTTCAGACTGCACTACTCTAACAGAGTCAGGCTCTGCCAGGGCCCGTTTCTGACTGCACTACTCTAACAGACTCAGACTCTGTTGAAAACAATCGCCTGCAGCAGACAGTCCCTGGCCATCAGAAGTTTTAGTACTATGGAAAGTGAAACTAGGATCCATAGACCGTACTAATGTCTTTGCTAATTTCGTAGATATGAGATATGTAGATATGAATCAATCTCCGCCTAACCCCTGAGTGTGGAGTACAGCAATTATACAGCCACCGGTCACTCCAAACGCACGCTGACTTTATTAGGTCATAGTCTTCACCACCTAGACCACACTAAAGGAGGTTAAATAATAACCATTATTGGAGGGAATCCAATTTAAAAAAACATTTAAAAAACTGCCGTTGTCATTTACTTTTGTCATACTTTTGTAAGGTTATGTTTCCGGTCTAACACAACGTCTAACCACTCTGACCGCATGGCAACGGTCAGCGCAGCTCCCTCTGGCGACAGTAACCGTGGAAACGCGGCGGACTGACCTTGCGGAAGACGAAGGGCTCCTCGTTGTAGGCCGGGTTCAGGCCGTTGTTCATCACCATGCGCGTGCGGAACTCCTTGCGGATGGTGTCCGTGGGCAGCCCGTACATGTCCACCTCCACGTACGAGCCGATCTTCTTATCCGACAGGAACTGGCCCGAGAACACCTGCGAGCGCGTGTGTGGGAACAAAAACATCCCGAATGTTTTACATTTCATTCACATCCATCCACCCATCCAATTTCTAAAACACTGGTGGAGCCTATCCCAGCATGCATTGGGTGAGAGGCAGGAATATACCACGGACAGGTCGCCAATCCATTGTAGTCTATTTCATTTGTTCCATTTTATATCTACCTTAAATATGTGAACAGAATTATCACCTCCCTATTATTTCATTTTTTTATTTAACTCTTCCAATTGTGTCATATAAAAAAAAATTATCTTGAAAATGTACATATATATCCTTGATGCTGCACGGTTTTAAATATATATTTAATAACATGGCAGTACACGTGTATGTTTAAGTAAATAAAATAAAAGGAACACACCTCCACACTGCAGGTGGCAGCGATTACACCATCCACAGGGGTTTCAGAGAACGGGTCGAACATCCTGTCAGAACGCCGCATGAAGTCTGGCTTCAGCAGGTACCTGCACGAGAGATCGGCTCTGTTACTTTCAATTATCTCAAAAACAATGACCTGCAGAAATCAGACTCCAACTGAGAGATAAGGTGCCACACAGTCTACTGATTACAACAGAGAG
>NC_049206.1:60605288-60622788 GCF_013347855.1 Anguilla anguilla | reverse complement strand
ATTAGCATCGCGGCGCTGCTGTGGATATAGAGTAAATACGGCTTTTTAAAGCCAGTTCCCGGGGACGCTAACATAAGGAACACCCTGTTAATCTTAGATTGTGTTTTCTGAAGTGCCCTTATTTCACTGAACGCTGCAGAGTGAATTACAGGCTCCTCTGTGCTATTGAGACTTAATAACATGCAACATTGAGCAGCAGCCAGAAAACCTCATCCAGTGAAAAGCTAATGGACTCCATTTCAAACTGCAAGAGGTTGCAAGAGCCTTCTAAACCAAGCCTGATCTCCCCAGAGATCACATTCACTTTCTATGAACAAAGCAAAAAAAAAACCGTAGAAGCTGAAGAGCACTGTCTTCACCTTTAGATGAATGATACTTCAGGACACTAAGTCATTGTGTTTTTGAAACAGAACAGTTTCTTTGTCATGCCAATATAGCCACTTGAGCTGAAGGAGAGCGAAGCCAGTCACTGCTTTACAGGCTCAGAAAATAAACATGTCGGGGGGGGGGAGGGGGGGCATAAGGGTGCAGGGCGGGGGAGTGTTAGAATAGAGGGGTGTAGAGGAGTATATTAGTGAGTGTAGAAGGGTATAGTACGGGGTTTAGAGGGGTATAGGGTTAGAATTAAGGGCTGTAGTGTAGAGGGGCATAGTATGGGGTGTAGAGGGGTATAGTATGGGGGTATAGTATAAGGTGTAGAGGGGTACAAGGTTAGGATTAAGGGCTATAGTACTGTATTGAGGGGTTCAATAATCACCTTGAAGAGGATGTCGGTGCACATGGCTTTTCCGTGCGTAATAATCGGCTCCTGGTCTTCCCCCTTCCCATCCCAACAATCCAGCTCCACACACCTGAACACGCATAAAAACACACCTGAACACACACACATGCACCTGAACACACACACATAGAAACTCACCTAAACACACAAACAGACACACCTGAGCACACACATACAAACACACCTGTACACACCCACACACATACCTGAGCACACATCCCAAAACACACACACCTGAGCACACACACCACATAAAAACACACCTGAACATCCCAAAACACACACACCTGAGCACAGACATAAAAACATCTGAAAGCCCAAGGATTCAAATGATCATGCGGACTGAACACGCCCTGTGAGTATGTCAGGGCACCAGGGAGGGGGTATGGGGCGCACTTTAGTGATTTTGGGGCTCTGTACCTGCACCCTGATAGCAGCACCTGTCGGTACATCTCCACGGAGGACTTCCCCCCAAACTGGCGGCCCGTCAGGTAGGTGTTGTGGGAGGAGCTTATGAAGTAGTGGGCCAGCGGCTGGTCCATCTCCTGGTACAGCTCCAGCCGGTCCAGGAACACCGGCGCGTTCTCGTCCGACATCAGGTACCGGCAGAACCCGTCGCTCGACATGCGGCCTGCCAGCAGGGGGCGCTCATCAGAGAAACCCACAGCGCCTCAGCCGCTAACTCAGCCGCTAACAAACAGCTTCTGCATCCATCCACCCGCTAACAAACAGACCCTACATCCACCCCAACATCCATCCATCCATTATTGAGCCCTCTTACTCCTGCGTCATTTTTAGTCATTATATCTCCTGTATGTGAGTACACTCAGAAACGTATGAAAAATACACTTCCCTCGCACAGCAGAATGCTTGTTGAAAAAAGCAGCATTGTAATTACTTTACCTTGCCACTAGAGGGTATTTAGAGCCCAGGTTGTTCAGTTAAGTCACCACTAGAGGGCTGTAGAACATCGCAGGTCAATTTCTCCTCAAACTAAAACTGAGTGATTACTATGAATAACAACAAAATAAGATGGAAAACAAATTTTTGAGAAGAAGAGAGCTTGGTGTCCCACTGTCTCCTCCCTGACACAGAAAAACAATTCAGAGAGACAGAGGGTGGGAGAGAGAGAGAAAGTGAGGGCAAGATAGAGAGGGAGGGAGAGAGAGAGAAGGAGAGATGGAGGGAAAGAGAGGGAGAAAGAGAGAGAGAGGTTACCTTTCTTCTTGAGTTCTGGGTCCCTCTCATACTTGTCTATGATCTGCATGGCTCGTTTATGATCATAGAACGGAAATAGGATCTCGTTCAGGCGCGGGTCCCGTTGGTGCTAACAAAGAAAGATCCTCGTTTTTAAATCGCAAAAGCCTTTGGGCACACACAGCCGACAGCAAGCCACATCAGATAAACCAAGCACCACAATCACAATCAGCAGGGCTTACACAACGGGGATTCGGCAGCAGTTTTACACTGAAGTATCACAAATTCTCCACACAAACTGGACAGATAAAACCATTCAGGTGTTCTTTAACATCAAACGCGTGTCCATGCCAGCATGGTGAGCCATTTAAACAGCACGATTTCCCCGAGACTGTGGTGTGGGAGGTGGGGAGGTGGGGGGGGGGGGGGGGTGCACAAATGCATAAGACCGAATAATCCAAAGGCCGAATGCAACAGGAAGTGAAGTCCAAACTCCCCAAGACAGCGTGTAAAGCACAGGACCAGCGGTAGGACGGTGACCACACAGACACGGGACGTTCAGCCGCCACACCAGGGGCACGTGGGGGGGGTGCAGCCGCCACCCCGGGACCACGGCGGGACGGCTGCCCGCTTGGGTTCGGCCGAGCGGGGCTCAGTAAAGCCGCTAACTCGATTCGGCCCGAGGGAGGGGCCACAGGACACAGGAAACAGGAAACAGACCGCACAGGAAGCCACACAGCACAGGGACAGCCCTCGGCCCCGCCCACCCAGGGGGTCACCATGGTTACACAATGAGACATACGCTGATGGGAGGGGAGGGGATGGTGGAGGGAGGGGAGGGGGGAGTGGCTGTGGGGGCAGGGAGTCGGGGGGGGGTGAAAGCGTGATGCATGCTGGGTAAAAAGACGTGCAGAAGCGAGCTGTTTGGCACAGTAAAGTTAATGAATGATAAAAAGCTTACTTCATTCAGAAAGCTGACTAATTGGTCTACGCTTAAATAATCAGTTTTGTCTCCGTTGCTGAAAAGGAATTAATACGGAAAACAAAAAAAAAATGTTATACTTTTGAATTAACCAAATCAAATAATGAGAAAAAAAGAACTGAAAGATGCTCTTCTGGTACCAACTGCAACATGTAGTTGTAGTTTTTCCCCCAAAACATACTTCCTTTTCTTAGAATCCCCACCCCTCTTCAAGAAAGGTTGGCTAATAAAACTAGTTAGTTTAACAAACAGGTTAATGTTGTAACTGTCCAAGCGGGTTAGGTTTTTTACGGGTGTTAGTACAGCAGATGCAGTCTGTCTGAGCGCAGTCTACGCAGCTCGATAGCCTCCGTTAGCAACCGTAAACCTGTCATTTCAAACGTAACTGCAAAGACGTTATGATGTCATGGAAACTCACACAGGAAACAAGCAATTATTTCAGTGCTAATATTGTGAGCACACCTTTAACGGTCAGAAAACTAAAAAAACAAAACAAATTATTTATCAGGTGTTTGAGATCTACAGTCATAGTTCTCTGCTATCCCCCATTTCATCTACTAATGAAGCCGCATGCGTTTTCCGTGAAACTTACATTTTCTTGAATAGCTCTTCTATATCGGTTCTGGGACAGATCTTCTGGATGAGGGCGTAGAAGATGTCGAAGGTGAACACTGAGTGCTCAATTTCTTCATTCTGCAAAGAGCAGCCAAGAACACATTTACCTCAGCCCCTCTCTCAGCCAATCAAATTTATTCATACCTTCACCTACACACTCAGCCAATCAAAATTATTCACACCTTCACCTACACATTCCCAGTCAATGAAATGTATACGCACAACTTTAGGGGGAAACTCTTTACCTGGCTACAGGTGACTCTCTCACCTGCACACCTGAGCCTGCGCTCACCCCTGTACCTGGGCAGGTAGCTCACCTTTCCGCTGGGAAGGCCCAGGTCCTTCAGGGCCTGGAAGATGCCCTTTTCCGTCTTCCCAGAGGCGAAGGTCCTCGTGATGCTAGCGGAGAAGAGCAGGAAGTGAGCACAGGACCAATCAGCTTCCGCTAGCTCTGCGGCTATTCCCACAGGAAATGTCCCAGAATGCAACACTGCGCTTATTACTTACAAAACACCCAGACTCTGGGGGTCCCCGAGTCTAAATGAATGAATTAATAACTGAATCTCTTATTGGATAAAAGGTTAAATAAAGCGGTGGAGGGAATCGATGACGGAATCCCACGGGGGGGGATTTCATTTCTTACCTTCTCACTGGGATCTTTCCGCTCACGTTTGTCAGAAACGTCAACCTCATCCAGCTGAGGGAAAAACAAACACACTTTTCAACCGGCGTGACTCATTCACCAGCCCATCGGAGGACTGTTTATATGAAGGATGATCTTTCACACGCGTGGGCATCCAGTCAAAACCGGCGACAAGAAAACATTAGCCAAAGCACTCGGTAAACGGAAAGAATTTGGTTCTGCATAGTGCTGAAAGCTGTTTTTCTTGTGAAACATTCAGGAATATCGCCGGTGCCTGAAGTGAGTTAAATTTCAGAGTAACCTGTGTGCACACTGAACGTGTCTGAGATCTGGAAGAGTAAACAGCCCCTTCGCACGCTCAGGGGGCCCTGACACTCACTGCTTCTTCAGACAGGTCATGGGACACACGTTGTTCGCTTTGAAGTTGTGAATCACCGACTTCAAGCCTTCCGTCCATTGCTACAGATAAACGAGAGGGAGAGAGAAAGAGAGAGCGAGAGAGAGAGAGAGAGCACAATACTCACTCAAATTACCCATGACTGCTCTGTGCTTACTTTGTTATACAAACCTAGGTAACACAGTGCTAACTACACACCCATTTAGCACAGACTTAACTGTACTTTACAAACCCAGCCAACACAATGCTAACTCTACTACACAAGCCCATTTAGGACAACACTTACTGTGCTAAAGTAAATCAATTAGCACAGTGCTTATTTTACAACAGTATTAACACCACATGCAATCAGGAGAAATATTTATTTTACTGGAGCACCATTTGTACACACTAAAACCTCTAGTTTAGTCTAGCTTCCCCTGAGTGCAGGACACTGTGTGTACTAGCAGGTTGTAGCCACTAGAGGGCAGCACTGCCCGGTCGGTTCCATAGCTGAGCTGGATCCAGGCCAGTCCTTCAGGCCCAGAGCCAGGGAAACTCCTGTTTGTTCGCCAGCCCAGACCAGCGGCTCCCACGTTTAATGGGCTATTTTTAAACACTTGTTCCGACAGAAAGGAGATCCATCCTGTCACTCAACGTCTCTGAACCCCCTGCTAGAGCATCCCTCTCTTCCCTTCTGAAGAAAGAGGCAAAAGCCCTACAGCACAGGCTACGTCTACGCCAGCGCAGAGCCCGTCTCTGTGACTCTATCTCCCCCTGGGGGCCATGTGCAGAACATATGCAGCGCATGGATTTCCTTTTCAGGAATTTCAGCTTCACAAGCTGAACGAGGGGGAGGTGAGGGGGATGGACTTTAGAGAAAGAAAAGGAAAACAAAAATAGAGAAAAAAATAGAGAGACGCGTCACTTCCTGTTTGCATCAGGAAGGGGAGGGGGGTTACCTTGGCGACGTCGGGGCTGTCGGCCACCATGTAGGTGAAGGTGAGGTTGACCAGGTCGGTGCCGCTGCACACGCAGATCATGCAGCCCTCCAGCTCGCCCTCGGGCTTCCCAGCAGCCTCCAGTGAAAGCAGGATCTTAGGGTCCTGTGGGGAGAAGCCACGCCCAAACAGGGGGGGCAAACTGAGTCAAACTGAGCCAAACTGAGTCAAACTGAGCCAAACTGAGTCAAAACTGAGTCAAACTGAGCCAAACTGAGTCAAACTGAGCCAAACTGAGTCAAAACTGAGCCAAACTTAGTCAAACTGAGTCACAACTAATGTATGTACTGTGTATGTATGTGCCTGTGTGCGTGTATGCGTGTGAACCGACCTATAAATTTCTTAAATAAGGACAAAATTAAAACTTGAAATGATGATACAGGATAAAAATAAAGACTCAACGTGTTACTATAAAAAGGAAACTTTTTCAGATATGTCAGCAGCCAGCTGCTGCTAATGTAAAATAGGAACATTACAAGGCTTCATTAAACACTGCAGCTGATCCTGCAGCTGAGCAGGATGTGCAGTAATCCCGCACACAGGCTAACACTCATCGCACTCATCTGACATGCTGCTGTAGGCTACAAAACACAGTACTCTCAATGTTCTACAACAAGCTGGTCCCAAATACGGGCCTGCTCGTTGTGGAACGTTGAGAGTACTGTGTGTTCTGTAGAACACTGAGAGTACAGTGAGTTTTGTTGAATATTGAGAGTACAGTGTGCTTTGTAGAACACCGAGAGTACTGTCTGTTATGTAGAACATTGAGTGTACAGTGAGTTTTGTAGAACACTGAGAGTACTGTGTTTTGTAGAACACTGAGAGTACTGTCTGTTATGTAGAACACTGAGAGTACTGTCTGTAATGTAGAACACTGAGAGTACAGCGTGTTTTGTGCTTTACTGTGTTGAACCCAGAGACGAACAGACAGCAGACCCACAGGTGGTGAGTTATAGTAATCTCTCTCTCCTGAATACACACGTTCCTCTGCCTGGTGTGAACTAAACCAGAGAAATTCTATCATCCTCTCCTAAGATTACACAGATTAGGGAGTGAATTACACAGATTAGGGAGTGAATACCAGCCGAATGTTTAGCGAATGCAGGGGGACATAAGTTCAGACAAAGGAAAACATGAGGTGAAATATTAACACTGTGAATATTACAGAGCATAGAGGGTGAAAATACAGTGAATACAGAGGATGAATAGGGTGACTACAGGATGAATATAGAGCAGTAGTACCCAACCCTGTTCCTGGAGATCTATCAACCTGTAGGTTTTCACTCCAACCGTAACAAAGCACACCTCATTCAACAGCTAGAGCAGGGCTGCCCAACCCTGTTCCTGGAAATCTACCGTACCGTCCTGTAGGCTTTCACTCCAACCCTAACAACGCACACCTCATTCAACTGATAAGAGTTTACTCATTAGTAGAGTCAGGTAATTAGTAGAGTCAGATGTGCCAAATTAGGGTTCAAACGAAAGCCGACAGGATGGTATATCTCCAGGAACAGGGCTGGTTACCGCTGATACAGAGGACAAACAGGGTTACTGCAGGGTGAGTGTTGGGCGAGCACAGCAGGGCGGGAGAATGTGAGGTCATAATCTCACACGTGTGCCGTTTCCAGGTTAGACAGGTGGGCCCTCACCTTGGGAAAGGGTCCCGTGCGGATGCTGTTGACCAGGGAGCACTCTAAGACCTGTCCCTCCTGAAAGGGGAAAGGCAGCCATGAGGGTCGCACAGAGCAGAGCAGGGACACACCGTCAGCGTAGGACCCCAACTGCCATTTTTTACGGGCGTCCTGTCCACTGCCTTTCCAAAACCGCACACATCACAGCACAGCACCGTGGACAGGCAACCTTCATACACGATGCAGAACGTGTGTGAAAATAAAAGTCTCTACGCAGTCATGCACAAAAATAAAGGACATGAGTCACCCTACCTTTCCTTCGCTCTTCCACGTGATGAAGAAGCCGAACTCGTCCACTTTAAAAAGGCAGTTCGCTTCGAACACAAACGGATCCTGGACGGAAAGATCAATCATAAAAGGCGTAATCAGACGAGCTGCACATCCATATAACTTCACACCAGGTTAACCCAGGGACAAACGTCACTTCATGCTTTTCATTAAATTTATTAGTTTCCAACGTATAACATTTACAACCTATATTTTAATACAATGATGGATTGATGGTGGGAATGGTCATTCTGAAACCAGCACCACAGAAATTTGAGACCGATCTCATGACACAAAATTGCAAGATAAAAGCACTGCAAGTGTACATAATAAATTCTCAACCATAATTGATTTATGATGGGCTATTTATAATCATGAAAAATGCACAGTGCTGTTGCCAATCAGGCAGTCTAAGGCTCAAACAGCACCTGAAGGCATGAGTATCAGGGACACAACCGGTCTTATCACACACCTGAGAGAGCCACTTTCACCCACCTTTCCCCGGGGCCAGAGAGACACCTGGACCCACTTTAACCCTGGAAGCACAGCCAGGGGGTGTGTAAGACGACCAGCACCCCCCCCTTCCGCCCAGACGCCAGTCTGAGGCTGGCTCTGTCAGCTTCCCGGATGTCAATATTTGCACCCGAATATTTAGCAGACCACCATGTAATTGTTTGTTAGTTGTCAGCAGAACCACAATGGCCTGCTCTGGAAAACAGTGGAGCCACAATGGCTGGGTGCGGCCCATACTGTATGTTACCATAGAGACACAATGGCGGAGTCCGGCGTATATGTAACAGTGGAGCCACTATGGTGGTATCCAGCATATATGTAACAGTGGAGCCACAATGGTGGGATCCAGCATATATGTAACAGTGGAGCCACAATGGCGGGGTGCAGCATATATGTAACAGTGGAGCCACAATGGCGGGGTCCAGCATAAATGTAACAGTGGAGCCACAATGGCGGGGTCCAGCATATATGTAACAGTGGAGCCACAATGGCGGGGTCCAGCATATATGTAACAGTGGAGCCACAATGGCCATGTCCGGCACATACACACTGTAAATTTGTGATTTCCTGTAGTATGATTTCTAATGGCAGATCCGTTTATTTTTTTGCATTTGTCTATATAAAGCTAGGCATATATGCTGTTCTTTCATGTGATCTGTAAGGCGGGGAAAGCCAATTCAGCTGAACAAACCTACCACCATGTCATTTTACCGATGGCATTGTAGTACAATATTTGTTGTGCATGTAAATATTTACTTTGCCTTTTGAAAATATTTGCTGTTATTTGAGGCCTTTGGGACCTCCCTCCAGAAAAGCGACATGCTGTACTTTTGAAGAACTGCAGGAGACGAGGCGAAGGTCAGGCTGACGAAATCGTGGCTCGTTTCCCTGATTAACGCGTTTGGGGCAGGGGGTCCCCAGCCCTGGCCTCGGCGACCTGCAGGCCCGGCTGGTTTTCACCGCAACGTCATTTAAACGATGAAATAAAGAGCAGCCGAATCTGCAGGTAACTCACCTCACCTGGTCTCCGGGGTCTGGACTAGCGGCTCATTTCAAGGTGAAAACGAAAAAAAAAAACCCAGCAGAACCCTGCAGCTCTCCTGAATATGGTGGTGCAGGACTCACTTACATTCTTATCCCTGATTGGCTGATTAAAACGAGTCAGTAATGCAGTCCAGGGGAGAGCAGCCTACCACTTTGGGCCAATTACGATACTGCTGCGGTACTGCTGGGATACTAGGCTGTTACAACTGCTACAACTGTACTAGTGCAACACCTACAATGCTTCCATGATGCTGTACTCATGTGGTACTGCTGTGATACTGCTGTGGTACTCCTGTGATACTGCTGTGATACTGCTGTGGTACTCCTGTGATACTCTTGTGATACTCCTGTGGTACTCCTGTGGTACTGCTGTGGTACTCCTGTGGTACTGCTGTGGTACTCTTGTGGTACTCCTGTGGTACTCCTGTGGTACTCCTGTGATACTCTTGTGGTACTCCTGTGGTACTGCTGTGATACTGCTGTAAGGTGTCTGGTGCAGAGTGACGAGGTTCTCTTAGTAGCACAGCACATCACTTTAAACTGACAGCAGTATAACTCATGCACTGGCCGCTCAGCTCAGGTAATGTGCTGCATTAATGGGAGGCTCTGCCATAGGAATAAATCTTCCCTGAAACTGCAGGGAGATTAAAATGCATGAGAATCTCCACCTCCTGCGCTCAGAACAGACGGGCCATTGTGACACAGGTGTGAGGTTAATATTTAACCACCGCGGCCGCCTGGTTCTGCCTGAATACAGGTGTGTGGAGCCCAGGTGACCTCACAGCACCTGACTCTACAGGTGTGTGTGTGTGTATTGGTGTGTGTACAGTATGTGCACCCTACACATGTACACACCGATACACACACACAAACACCATGGAA
Source organism: Anguilla anguilla (assembly GCF_013347855.1). Classification (NCBI taxonomy): domain Eukaryota; kingdom Metazoa; phylum Chordata; class Actinopteri; order Anguilliformes; family Anguillidae; genus Anguilla; species Anguilla anguilla. The sequence continues at coordinate 60,612,796 of NC_049206.1, read as the reverse complement.
TTCCCAAACTGCAAACCCCAACGCCCAAACAGCACAGATTCACCCTGGGCCCCTTACCCTAACACCACGCTGTTTTACAAAAACTGTTCTCACTGCGGTTCGGTTCCTAAACTGTTGATAACACTCGAGGAGTTTTTCATGCCGTTTCTTACATCTAGAAAATTGTGCGTGGGCTTGAAATAGCAGAGAGCAGCGGCTCTGACATTTATTTTCCTCTCCGAGTGTCGGCCTTCAGAGGGCCCTGCAAACTCTGAGGAGGAAGCGCAGAGCAGGCTGCTGGGAAATTAAATACCAAAGCCAACAGCCAATTAACTGCAGCACGCGCTGCGGCGGGATCGATCCCGCCCACGCCGGCGCCTCAGCTACGCGCCCGCCGCTCAGGAGCTCACGCTACGCTACGCCAAGCGCAGGAGCGCAGGAGCAGGAGAGTCAGAACTTAATTACCTGGAGACCGCAGCCACACAAACAGGCCCTCAGCCGGCTCAAATACAGGGCTCCTTAATTACCCGCGTCCGCCCAACTCCACGCCGCCAGGGGACTGGAGCGAGTTAACGATCGCCACAGGGCCCGTAAGCACCAGCACAATCACCCGCCCTCTGACTCTCATTAAGACCTGACGCAGTCAGAGGCACTCTCACTGGGCTCAGCGCTGCCCTTTCACTGGTCAGAGAGGGCTCAGCGCTGCTCTTTCATTGGTCAGAGCGGGCTCAGCGCTGCTCTTTCATTGGTCAGAGCGGGCTCAGCGCTGCTGTTTCATTGGTCAGAGAGGGCTCAGTGCTGCTGTTTCATTGGTCAGAGCAGGCTCAGCGCTGCCCTTTCACTGGTCAGAGTGGGCTCAGTGCTGCTCTTTCATTGGTCAGAGAGGGCTCAGCGCTGCTGTTTCATTGGTCAGAGAGGGCTCAGTGCTGCTGTTTCACTGGTCAGAGCAGGCTCAGCGCTGCCCTTTCACTGGTCAGAGCAGGCTCAGCGCTGCCCTTTCACTGGTCAGAGCGGGCTCAGTGCTGCTCTTTCATTGGTCAGAGCAGGCTCAGTGCTGCTGTTTCATTGGTCAGAGAGGGCTCAGTGCTGCTGTTTCATTGGTCAGAGAGGGCTCAGCGCTGCTGTTTCATTGGTCAGAGTGGGCTCAGTGAGTGGTGAGTAAGTGAGGGGGATGAAAGAGTGACAGGGGAGTGAGTGAGGGGGATGAAAGAGTGAGAGTTTGGGTTAGAGGGAGCTCAGTGCCTGACCTCCTCAAACCTGTCGAAGGAGGCCCCCTCCTGCAGAAAGGCCGGGACCTGCTTCTGCCAGTTGAACTCGTAGGATTTCGTCATGGCTGCTCACGTCTGAAAAAGAAGACAAAGCCAAGAGTGAGAAACACCAACAAACAGGAAGCGCAGTCCCATGGCATCGGCTGTCATTACTACATAACGGACAGGAAGTTGATATTCGGCAGCAAAGAGCAGACAGATAACCTGGGGCAGAGCGGAGCTGAACGATCCCTTCAGACAGGAAGTTAATTTAGGCAGAGCAGAGCAGACAGGAAGTTGAACTGAGGGGAAGTTGGGATTTAGGATTAGCCTTTACCATTAGCCTTCCACATTAGCCTTCAGCATTAGCCTTTCAATGGGGCCACAGGACTCTCCCCCCAGCCCCACTGCTGCAGACAGAGGCAAGCAAAGCCCCCCAGGCTCGCTCCTCCCTGACCTGCGTCGGCGAATCAAAGTGCAGGAGACGGGCAAGGCAGGAAAAAAGGGATCATTCAGATAAAACGACGTGGACGGCCATGTTTAGTGGCGGCATAGCTCAGGAGGTAAGACCGATTATCTGGCAGTCGGAGGGTTGCCGGTTCAAACCCCGCCGTGGGCATGTCGAAGTGTCCTTGAGCAAGACACCTAACCCCTAACTGCTCTGGCGAATGAGAGGCATCAATTGTAAAGCGCTTTGGATAAAAGCGCTATATAAATGCAGTCCATTTACCATTTACCATTTAGTGCCTTTGAGGAAGCGTGTATCTGCAGGGGGATAAAGCATAACATACGCCGGCATTAAATGGTAAATGGACTGCATTTATATAGCGCTTTTATCCAAAGCGCTTTACAATTGATGCCTCTCATTCGCCAGAGCAGCTAGGGGTTAGGGGTTAGGTGTCTTGCTCAAGGACACTTCGACACGCCCAGGGCGGGGTTTGAACCGGCAACCCTCGGACTGCCAGACAATCGGTCTTACCTCCTGAGCTATGTCGCCCGTCGCATTAATTCTACATTCCCAACTGCAGCCCAGACTCCCACGCACTGAACAGGGCCTCAGTGTGGCCTGCCCCAGCCCAGAGGTTCTGGGGAGGGGGGGCGATTAAAATCCCCAAATCCTGCACTGATCGCACTGCGAAAATAACAAAACCCATTACCGCTGATTCACTGATACAATTTCAATTTAATTTGGCCCCGTGCAGCAGGCCAAACCAGCAGCCACATCCCCCAGGCAGCACCAGCCAAAACAACAACAACAACAACATTCAGCATATTTCAATCATATTTCATAATAAAATCTAGCAGCAAATTAGCCGGAGAGCAGATTAATAAAGCCATTAACAGGCTCCACGCGCTCGCGTCCGGCCCCAGGGCTCCAATGGGGGGCGGATAAAGCCGCTTGGGAGCGGGAGCCGCGGGCGCTTCCGCCGAGCTCGGGTCAGAAACAGAAACAGAACACACAGCCGCTCGGAGCAGGAACAGAACACACAGCCGCTCAGAGCAGAAACAGAACACAGAGCTGCTCGGATCAGAAACAGAAACAGAACACAGAGCCGCTCAGATCAGAAACAGAAACAGAACACACAGCCGCTCGGATCAGAAACAGTAACAGAACACAGAGCCGCTCAGATCAGAAACAGTAACAGAACACAGAGCCGCTCGGCAGGAAAGAGAGAAAAGCCTGACAGACGCGGGAGCGTTCGGCCCCTCAGCACACGTCCACATCCTGTGTGGTTGTATAACCGCGTTATTTGGCAGACGCTAAGACTGACGAGGTCACGGCGGTGTGATGAGATGAATGCCTACTCTAGGAACACCGCCAACACATTTTAGCCCATAACACAAGGGGTGGGCATCAACCTGACTGCAGAGAGATAAAACAACATAAACATATTACCAGGCCTGTTTCAGCCCAGACACCCTGCCCACACACTGCAACTACTGCATACGAAGCACAATTATATTACCTTATACAAGCGCTCACATCCTGCCAAATAATGACCCATAAGAGCCATATTACCTTATATCAGCATTTACATCCTGCCAAATAATGACCCGCAAGAGCCACATTACCTTATATCAGCAATAATGACCATAAGAGCAGTATTACCTTACATCAGTGTCCACATCCAACCAAACAACAACCCATCACAGCTGTATTACATTACATCTGTGTTCACATCCTGCCAAATAATGACCCCCTAAGAGCAGTATTACCTCAAATCTGTTCACATCCTGCCAAATACTGACCAGTCAGTCTAAAACACCAAAAAGTTGCGACCCCTGTAAGTGTCTCTAGTATGTGCTGGGCAAATGCAGCTTTGGTTTCTTAACTGCGTTTGCAGCACACAGAGGCGCTTGGTGTTCATAAGGATGTGAAAGGACAGAGGAAGTAGAACACGGCGCCAAGGGTGTGCTGGGAAAGGTCAGAGGTCAGAGGTCACGGGAGCAGAAGGAAGAGGGGAGCGGCCCCTGAGGGTGGGGTACCCCAGGATATCCAGCTCTGCAGTGGGGGTTAGCGCGCTGCGGTGAGAGAGCTGGTCCGGCCCGTTTCAGACTTTAAATCCGAAGTCTCACCGAGCTCCCGGGGAGAGAGCGAGGGGACGCCCCCGTGTGTCTGAGGAGAACGAGCCGAAACTCCCCGGGCTCTGCAATCGGCTCCATCTCCCACCAATTACCCAGGAATCCGGGAGACAAAGTCCCGCGCTATTAATAGAACACCTACGCCCATGGCAGACCAGCGCGGTCAGTTTATCAGCCTTGATCAGCGTCCCCCCCCCCCCCCACCCCCACCCCCACCCCCCCGGGGGCGGCTCGCACCCCTCAGACATCACGTACTGCTCTTCCCCTGAAAGCAGCAGCCCCCCCAATCATCCAATCACACAATCATCGCCACCGCGGTCGCCCAATCACGCTCTGAATCACAGCAGCAGTCATCCAATCATCCAATCACAGCCTCATCACACAACACAACACACCTTCCACTGCGCTCTCTTAACCATTACATTACATTACATTACAGGCATTTAGCAGACGCTCTCATCCAGAGTGACATACACAACTTTGTACACAGCATTTACACTGCATCCATTTATACAGCTGCATATATACTGAAGCAATGCAGCTTGAACAAGCAATCGAACCTGTGACCTTGAGGTTACAAGACCAGCTTCCTTACCCATTACACTACACTGCCGCCCAGCTTAAACACGTACTCAAACCGCACTCACACACGCAACACCCAGACAGCCTGCACTCATCCAGACTAGCACCTGCTCTTAAACAGAGCGCACCTTTACCTGAGCACTGCCCAGCTCACCACCTTCATCATCATCATCGCCCGTCACCGTCCACAAGAACAGCCCCCCGAGGCAGCAGGACCAGGAGGCACTGAGACCTCACCTGAGCTCAGCTTATGCAGAAGGTAAGGAACCTACAGGTAAGGTAAAGTTACCTGTGTGTGTTCCACAGTACCCCCCCACTAACCCCCCACCCTCCCCACTAACCCCCCACCCCACGCTCCCATCGGTCCTCCTGCTGAAACACGGCTGCAGAAAAGAGAGAGAACGCAGGCATCCCTCCCTCCCTCCCTCATCCGTTCATCCCTCCTTCTACTCTATCCCTTCATCCCTTCTTCTCTCCATCCCTTCACCCCTTCATAGGGCATCCCCCGTTCTGCAGGGCTTCGCCCCCCCAGGTTGAGCTCCAGTCTCGGATCGCCGGGTCATGAAGGGAGGCGCAGGTTCCACACGCTACTGACCTGTTTCTAAACCTGCTGGGGCTCCATGTGAAACGCTCTGAGACTCGGCTCTCCTGCCCGCCGTCCCGCCATTTAAACAGGCAAACAGAGGCGTCTGGAGGAGGCTCAGTTTACCTGAGGCGTCGCTCCTCCATCCTGCGTAAACACGCCCACATCCTGAACGAGATCCAGGAGCCCCGAGCCAACACACACACACACACACACACACACACACACACACACATACACATACACATGCACGCACACACACACACACACGCACGCACGCACGCACACACACGCATGCATGCATGCATGCATGCACAGACACACACACACACACACTGGAGCGCGTGCAGCATGAGAGCTCTCCATTAGGGGTTAACACACAACCACACTCGCACACAGACACACACACACACACACACACACACACACTGAGCGCGTGCAGCATGGGAGCTCTTCATTAGGGGTTAACACACACACACACTCACTCTCACACACACACACGCGCAGACACACAGCCTCCAGGTCACACGGCCGGGTCACATGACCGCACACTGAGCCTGACAGACAGACGGCCCCTGCCGTAGAAGGGGCTGAGGACTCTGCCCTTATATGGGCCTGGCGGGGGGTGCAGAAGCCGACAGTATTTACTGTTCTGCTTCACTGGGAATTCCCATTTTTACAAGCCAGAGAGGATCTGCGCACGGACAAGCCAATTCAGCACTTCCCAAACTACAGGCCCAAAACAACTCCACTCCACTTACTCAGAGTTCACTAAAGTTCAGACTTACTCAGAGTTTCCTGAAGTTCAGACCTACTCAGAGTTCACTAAAGTTTAGAGTTACTGAGATTACAGTTCAGAGTTACTCTGAGTTTACTAAAGCTTAATCTCACTCAGTTTACTAAAGTTCAGTTACTCTGAATCTACTAGAGCTAAGCCTTACCCAGAGTTTACTGAAGTCCAGTTACTGAGAGCTTACTAAAGCTCAATCTCACTCAGAGTTACTGAAGTCTCAGTTTTACTCAGCATTTACTGCAGCTCAGAGTTATTGCACAAGACTGTTTACTCAGAGCAGAACCTTTAATGCACGAGGAATCTCAAAGTGAAACAGTAATATGAAGTTCAGAGGAGGACAGATTGGAAATCTCAGAGTCGCGCCTTCATAGTAAAACGCGTGCATATTGAATCTGATAATAAATGGCGTAAGTGGCTGAATAATTACACTAAGAGGCAGCCGACTCTGCCACAATAAAGCACTTCACATTCTTCTTCCTGACAGTGATTAAGCTGAAGCAATAATCCTGACTCTTTATAGAGGCACTTACTCCACAAACACGCGGCTCAAACTGCCATTCCAAGCTGTCAATCACACACAGAAAGCCCCGCCCACGGATTCAGCCGGGGATGATGCATGAGGACGGCACATTTCTCCCCAAAATCTTCCCCCACGGTCACCCTCACTCTCTCAGCCGGGTCCATGTGAGCCTTTCAGGATTAGGGGCCCCAGGTTAGGCACTCCCTTCATTTACCTGCTGAAAACAGAAGCCCTGATTGGCTCGTCCTCCCTGGTTAACCTGTGCACCTGTGCTGCCCACCTGTGGCCATGTTTCTGAGTCGAGCCACGCAAGGCCTCCACCTGCAGTACCTCACACGCGGTCAGACAGAGCGTCTCCCCCTCCGTCCTGGCCTGTGACGAGAGGCCGGGGTCCCTCTGTGAGCGTGAGCGGGGTCTAGAGCGGGGTCTAGAGCGGGGTCTAGAGCGGGGTCTAGAGCGGCGCTAAACGGGGCGGCGCAGAAACCCGCTCAGGTGCGCTAAAGGGGGCAGGCGAAGACCACCGGAGCGGCGGGAAAACCAGCGGCCTGCTGGGACTGAGCGTGTGCGGGGGGGGGGGGGGGGGGGGGGGGGCGGGGGGGGGGGGGGCGGGGGGGGGCGAACCCGGGCTTAGCCTAAACCCATGAGCGGAACACAGGCACGCGAAAAGCAGCTCCCTGGCCCCTGTGACCTGGGCCAGATTAGGGGGTCAGGGACGGGTGCAGCCAACTGCCCCCCCCCCCCCCCCCCCCCCCCCCACCTCCCGCCCCACTCACTCACGTTTGCCCAAAAATGGTCAGAACTGGCAGCAGAGCCGGGACGGTCCCGTCTGACGCCCCGGCGCTGGGTGCAGGACGACGAGCCGCAACGGCCCCGCAAATTTCACTTAAAGAGGAGCTAATTAACGATGAGGCGGCCTGACCCCCTGCTTAAATCACCGGGGGCCAGAGCAGAGGGGTGAGTGGCACTGGGGCGGGGCGGGGCGGGGGCGGGGGGGGGGGGGGGAGGTCTTTCCCAGTGTTTCTCTTTCCACTTCATTCCACATGAAAGGGAAGCCCTGGAGCGCGGCGGTAGCAAGGCCAAAAAGCGTCCAGCTGCCCAAATATGTACCTGCGGCCCGAGAGCCCAAATTACGACCGCCCCCCCACCACCACCCCCACCCCACCCCACCCCGTGACCCCTGCAGGGGACGCAGCCAGGGGAACAAAGACGGGATGCCTTCCA
>NC_049206.1:60447788-60600288 GCF_013347855.1 Anguilla anguilla | reverse complement strand
ACAAACACAGGCTCCTCACCAGAGTTATCTCCACCCCCACCCTCCCCCCCCGCAAACACAGGCTCCTCACCAGAGTTATCTCCACCAGCCCCCCCCCCCGCAAACACAGGCTCCTCACCAGAGTTATCTCCACCAGCCCCCCCCCCCGCAAACACAGGCTCCTCACCAGAGTTATCTCCACCCCCCCCCCACCCCCCCAGCAGCCCTGCTGTATCCCCGGTCCAGGGCGCATGTCAGCGTGAGCAGCCTGGATGAGTCACCTGTGTGTGCGCTGAACCGCCAGGGCAGAGCTTCACCTGACCCTGCGTGTGCCGGAGGAAGTTACTGAACCCACAGAGCTGTGCGAGGCTGTCCCACACCTGGCGGAACACTGAGCGAGCCGCTACTCACGCTGCGGGAGGGAGGCGACCGTAACCTGGAGTCATGTGACGTCCGCATCAAACGGGCAACCCCGGGGGGCCCAGGTGACATTAATCCCCTCCCTGCAGCACATCAATCAAACGCCCCGTCAATAGAATCATGTTGGACGCAGCGCCCGGGACGAGAGGCACGATCCACCCGCCTCGCTCCCCCCGCTCCCCCCCCCGCTCCCCCCCGCTCCCCCCCGCTCCCCCCCCCTCCCCCCGGGGGGTATAAACTATTTAAGCAGCCGGGGCGCGTCCCGGGGGAAGGGTCCTAATAGAATCATCGCCCCGCCGCCGAGGGTGAGAAATCGCACCAGCGCGTCTGACGGAGCACGCGAGACTCGGGCCGGTATTTTTAGCTCCGCGCTTTTCTCTGTGACGCTGAGAGACGTGCGACTGAAGAGAGGCGCTGCAGCGTATGGCCCGCCCCCCCCTCGCCACGGCAACAAGCCACTGACTGCCACAGCACCACGCCGCACGCCGCACGCCTCAAAACCAGCAGGACGATCCGCTCCGCTTTAATAAAGCTGAACATCCTGCCTCTCCACTGCCGAAGCCAAGACATTCCAGCAGACGCTCCAGTCTCATGAATATTCACACGGAGGCACGAGCCCCTGTGCAACACTGGGCCAATGGCTGATCGGCACTGCAGCACGACTCCCGCGGGGGCTTATTGTGACATCACTGCTGTGGCACTGCAAGCTGATTGGTCTACAGGTAGCCCTGTGCGGAGTTCTCGGGGAGTTCCGGAACGGCCGGCAGACTAAATTCCCACCAGCAGTTTCTCGCTGCACGAGATCACAGATAAACTCCAGGCAGAAAGAGATAAAGACACAGAGTACCAGAGAGGAGGACTGCCGCGTTCTGCCTGTTCCTCCAGGCACTCAGTCAGTGATCACAGATCAATGTGTTCGGCTGATGGAGAGCGAGGCCCGGACACTCTAATGGGGCCACCGCCTCATTACAGCATGTTCTGAGCACCTCCATTACCCCCCAGTGTAGACAGGAACTCACTGTCCCATCCACCTCCATTATCTCACAGTGTAGACAGGAACTCACTGTCCCATCCACCTCCATTACCTCCCAGTATAGACAGGAACTCACTGTCCCATCCACCTCCATTACCCCCCAGTGTAGACAGGAACTCACTGTTCCATCCACCTCCATTACCCCCCAGTACAGACAGGATCTCACTGTCCCATCCACCTCCATTATCTCCCAGTATAGACAGGATCTCACTGTCCCATCCACCTCCATTATCTCACAAAGTGGTTACAGATCTGGGGCTAAAGCTGAGAGGTTGCAGGTTCAAACCCAGAGCCCCTGTAAGCTATGTAAATGGATGTGAAATGGCTGCTGTAGGCCGAAGCAGCTACGGTGCAGATAAAGGGAGTAACTTGTCCCCTGTGAGGGACAGGAACCAGGCCGCTAAAGCTAGGCTACTCTACACAGGACCCCAGAGCCAATCAGAGCCTCTTAAAAATCTCTTTCGGCAGAAAAACGCTTGGCGTCGATGGAACACTTGGCGTTCCTCGTCAGCCACTTCACCTCCCGAACCGGGATCGGGTTCCGGACTGCGGCGGGCCGCTCTTTAAAACGGAGAGAAGAGCAGAAGTGCCGTTTGGATATATTAAATATGTCGAGTGTTTGGCTAAGCGGAGAGCTTTCTGAGCACTCTCAAAAAAAGAGGAGAAGCAGGAGTGAAGGTGGGAGGGGAAGGATGTCATAAACGCTCCGCATTACGCTCACAGCTCCGGAGGGAATTATGGGAAATATCAATATTTATTTCAAAAGGCTTCGATGATCCTTGTGCTTTCCACAGTGCTTGTGTACGTCTTCCAAATTGAAAAGGTGACCTCCGTGACCGGATCTGTTTACGAGTAACGGTCCAAAATGGCTTCATCCACACAACCTCACAGTCGCCGCAGTGAGAATGACTGCTGGTGCGTTCCCTCCATTTTGTTTCTGACTGAGAGCCCCTGCAGCAGAGCCGCATGTGCATCCGCGCAAACAGCACATTCAGACTCGTAACTGCAAACACACGCGTTCGTAAACACGGCCGACTGCCGGAGTCTCCAAACGCTTCGACAGCAACTGGGAGAGACGCGGCTTCCACGTGCCCGCGCCACACCTGCCACACGACCGCGCCAGGCCCACGCCATGTGGGCTGATGGGGGGGGGAGGGGCTGAGGGCTTGAAGCAGTGCTGTGGGCTGGTCAGGGGGTTGATCTTAGTGCCAGTGTAGCAAAATTGCAATCGTAAAAAAATAATGCCACCAAAACTACAAAACGAGCTCCAGGTCTGAGCGTTCCAAACCCCGAGGGGCGCTGGACTGCATCGGCAAGCGTTCCCGTGTCCCCAAAAAGTCTGCCGCCCCGCAGAGACACGCACACACGCACGCACGCACACACGCGCGGGACGATGAATCACTGGCCCACATCCACGTCTTTCCACAGGGAAAAATCTCTTTGAAATAAAAATTAAAAAAACAGGTTTATTTTTAGAGACCAAACACGACGTTGTGTGAGGTAACTGCAAACATTCCGTTGATTAGAACTACAGATAATCCCTGAGCGCACCCGCCCCCCCCCCCCCCCCCCCCCCCTCCCAAGGGCACTGCAGTCTGTCATCAGCGCTGCGAGCCTCCGAGCCAGAGCAGCGTGTTTCAGCCGCTCAGCAGTCCTATCTGCACATGTCACATCTGGGCGAGGAGCACAATCACTTAAACAAACAGCAAGAACTGCAGCCATGAGACCCCCGAGCGGCCTGACCTTCAGCCACACACAGCTGGCCAAGGGCACGACTGCACCCCCCCCCCCAGCACACACTGTCCAAACCAGCACTGAACAAAGTTACAGTCCTCACAATCAGTACACACTGTCCAAACCAGCACTGAACAAAGTTACAGTCCTCACAATCAGTACACACTGTCCAAACTTACACACACAGTTACAGTCGCCACATCAGTACACACTGTCCACACTAGCTCTCATACACACCCCAGGATCAGTGCATACTGCCCAAACCAGCACTCAACAAAGTCAGTCCCCAGGATCAGTGCATACTGCCCAAACCAGCACTCAACAAAGTCAGTCCCCAGGATCAGTGCATACTGCCCAAACTTATACACACAGTCACAGTCCTCCAATCAGCAGTGGCCAAACTTATATGCTAAATTACAGTTCCAACAATCAATACACACTCTCACACAAGTCTCCAAACGCACAAACACGCAGGCAGCACCACAGTCAGTCATATCATTACAAACACGACAATCTCCAATTAATGGAAAATTAACCAATTAAGAACAATAATTTCATGTCAAGGTAGCCCAACCTAACAAGAATGCCTGGAAAGTGTGAGTTTAATACCTAAGAGGTCGATAGGCTCATAAAACACCAGGTAGGCCTAATAAATTAGGAAAATGGGAATTAGCCTCCTGGGAGCAGAGAGAGAAAGACGAAAATTTCAAGCCAAGCTCTGTCCCCACTTCACCTCTCTCTCTTTCTCTCTCTCTCTCAGTCTCTCACACTGTCTCTCTCTCTGTGTCTCTCTCTCTCTCTCAGCATCAGTGGGCTGAACCCGCTGATTGGCTGCGTTCATAGACGTCATGTGATTAAAGTGCGGCAGAACCGGGCACGTCGGCGTAACGACCGCGCCCTGATGAGGGGCCCTTAATGAAGGGCCACACAATAAAGCCATAAAACGTTATTATTTCCCACGGTGCGCATTTGAGTGGCAGGCGCACTAAATCCCCCGCAAACGCAGAACCGTCGCTCGCACGTCAAGCGAAAGAGAAACCCACATTCCGCACGGGGGGGGGGGGGGGGGGGGGGGGATTTCCACACTCACCCCTGCTACGGACAATAAAAAAATTAGCTGCTGCCATGACAACACCCTACGCCCCCGCCACAGCGGGGTCACAGAGGGGTCACAGGCGGCCTGCGTGACTTCTACGCGGCCCGAAATGACGGGCGGAGTCATGGAGACATTTCGGCATCCGCGAAACGAGGGACTCGCGCCCCTCCCCGCTGAGACCCGCCGGGGGAGGAGAGAAAATTAGATCGGGGGGTCTCTGCCTAATTTCACCCCCTCGAGGTCCGCACACGGAAGCCTCTGCCTAATTAGAGAGAGGGAGCGCGTCTTAATACGGCCCTCCTGACCAATGGCAGCGCGGCGATGCTAACCGAATCACAGCGCTGCGCACCAGCCCAGGCTTCTCAGAGCTGCTGCGCTACTCCACTGTCTGCAGCGCTACAGCTCTACAGCATCAGTCAGCTACCACCATCACCACCTTCATCCTAATCACCACCTAACCTTACCCCCACCGACAAGCTTCCCCCTAAATATCACCCAGACCCCCACCCCTAACTGCAACCAACACCCCTATCCCTACATAACCCCACCAACACCTAAAACTGACACCAACTACACCCTAAATATCCCCTACACCCCCACCTCTACCTCTACCTACGACAGACACCCTGACCAGCACCTAGACCCTAACCACCACAGTCAGCCATCTTGGTCGATACGAGTCACCACCACCGTCTCCACGGACACCAGAACCACTGCTCCAGCACCTCTGCACACCCTCAGCTCAGTTAACGTGTTGTTTTAATGTTGTAATTTCAGCCGGTGAGCTGTAGAGACCCAGGCCGTCCTGTTCAGCTCAGGGCTGCACGCAGGTTCCTGTAATTAATCACACGTGAACCCTGGGTCCGCCTGCAAAGGCACTGAATCATTAAATAAGCAATTAGCAACAGCGTGATTTATAACTACTGACTGACTGCTGCTGATCACATGAGCATCCTCCACCTCGCCAGCAGTCTCACCGCCTCATACCAACCAGGGCTGGGATTGGTTAGTACTGAAACCAAGCAGGGCTGGGATTGGTTAGTATTGAAACTAAGAGGGCTGGGATTGGTTAATATTGAAACTAAGCAGGGCTAGGACTGGTTAGTACTGAAGCTAAGCAGGGTTGGGATTGGTTAGTACTGAAGCTAAGCAGGGTTGGGATTGGTTAGTACTGAAGCTAAGCAGGGTTGGGATTGGTTAGTACTGGAGATAAGCAGGGTTGGGACTGGTTAGTACTGGAGATAAGCAGGGTTGGGACTGGTTAGTACTGGAGATAAGCAGGGTTGGGATTGGTTAGTACTGAAGATAAGCAGGGTTGGGATTGGTTAGTACTGGAGATAAGCAGGGTTGGGATTGGTTAGTACTGAAGATAAGCAGGGTTGGGATTGGTTAGTACTGAAGATAAGCAGGGTTGGGATTGGTTAGTACTGAAGATAAGCAGGGTTGGGATTGGTTAGTACTGAAGCTAAGCAGGGTTGGGATTGGTTAGTACTGAAGCTAAGCAGGGTTGGAATTGGTTAGTACTGAAGCTAAGCAGGGTTGGGATTGGTTAGTACTGAAGCTAAGCAGGGTTGGGATTGGTTAGTACTGAAGCTAAGCAGGTTGTCGCTCCATCACAATCCACCGCTGCTCCAGCCCTGCCCCCCCCCCCCTCCCCCCCGTCTCCGCCCCCACCCCACAGACCCGGCCGGGGAAAAGCTGCATTCCTGCTGATGCACAGTCATCTGATGCCTCAGGCGGTCATGTGACCCCGCCGCTCACACAGAGGCCCCCTTCACCCCGACAGGCCTGCGCCACACAGACAGACAGACACACAGACAGATGGAGAGAGAGACACACAGACAGACGGACACCACAGACAGACGGAGAGAGAGACACACAGACAGACGGACAGATGGAGAGACGGATGGACGGACGGACGGAGAGAGGGACAGAGAGTCGGACGGAGAGAGGGACAGAGAGACGGATGGAGAGAGGGACAGAGAGACGGATGGAGAGAGAGACAGAGAGTCGGACGGAGAGAGAGACGGGCTGACCCGTCCACAGCCACGACCTCAGCGGTGTAAACGGGGTCACGGCGGCCGGTGACATTCGGACACGCTCTCCCATCATGAGCCCCTTCGCTGTTATTATCGCTCCGGCTGGTGAGAATAGATCAAAAGGCCGTGATGCGCAGAGGCAGCACTGCAGCAGGGCACGCAGGGCCACGGTTTAATTGGGAGTGTAAATTACGTTTATGAGCACGTCTGCCCCCCCCGCCCCCCGCGGCTGGTGCCCCTCCTGACTGCTGGGGGGGGCAGGGGGGTGTAAGAGAGGTGATGTCGTTTCCTGTGGGGAGAGGGTGAAATCTAAGACAGGAGATAATAGCTTTTTATGCAGAGTTTCCAAGTATTTTTAGACTACACGTGCAGTCCAAGAACAGTCTGGGGATTTTAATCTCTCTCCTTCTCTCTCTATCTCTCTCTCTCTCCCTCTCTATCTTCTTCTGTCTCTATGTCTCTCTCTCTCTCTATCTCTCTTTCTCCCTCTCTCTCTCTCTCTATCCTCTTCTGTCTCCATCTCTCTCTCTCTCTACCCTCTTCTCTCTCTCTCTCTCTCTCACTCTCTTTCCCACTCCAGGCTTAATAACCGTAAACCACAGAAGGTATAATTACCGTGTTCGGTGGTGCTCCAGCAGAGAGAGATGTTGTACACACAGACTGCCCCGCTACGCCGAGCTCCGCTGCCACACGCTCCCTGTGGCTCACCCCCTCACTCAGAGCGCGCGGTCCGCCGACCGGCCCGGCGACCGCGGGAGGAGAGCGTCCGGCCAAGCGCCTTATCCACGGGCACGCGGCCTTAACGACGGCGGCTCACCTCCAGGGTGGCTCACCGTTAGCACGGCTGGTCATTAGCATGGCTCACCGTTAGCGTGGCTCGCCGTTAGCGCGGCTGGTTGTTAGCATGGCTCACCGTTAGCGTGGCTGGTTGTTAGCGTGGCTCACCGTTAGCGCGGCTGGTCATTAGCATGGCTCACCGTTAGCACGGCTGGTCATTAGCATGGCTCACCGTTAGCGTGGCTCGCCGTTAGCGCGGCTGGTTGTTAGCATGGCTCACCGTTAGCGTGGCTGGTTGTTAGCGTGGCTCACAGTTAGCGTGGCTGGTTGTTAGCGTGGCTCGCCGTTAGCATGGCTGGTCGTTAGCGTGGCTGGTCATTAGCGCGGCTGCTGAGCGCTCCGCTCGGCCGCCTGGTCGCGCGGCGCATTAAAATGCTAATTCAGCCGCCGGCACGCCGCTCCAGCCGGGCCCCGGCGACGCCGCGAAAATGTATTTCTGAGCGGCTGTTTCCCGGGCAACCGGCCACATTCACAGCCTTACACACAAACTCACTCACGCGGTCTGCAGCCCCGCTGTACAGCACAAACTTACTAAGAGAATAAAAGCCCTAAATTTAGCAGCCCTACCAGTCACACAGTTTTTAGCCCATTTGCTGTTTGTGTCTGATGCTTTTAGGCATTTCATTTGTTTACTTAAGTGAAAGTGTGTGACCTAGTACAACCTAATTACTGCATGTGATTACTTTTAATAGTCAGAGTAACTATCAATGTTATTTTGGTCAACACCCCTGCCCTTCCCCTCTCTTGCCCCACCCCTAACCCTGTCACACCCCCAATTTCAAATCCACCCCTAGCCATGCCACACCCTCAATTTGGACTCCACCCCAGACATATGCTTTCACTGGTGGGCTGCCCCAGCCACACCCCCCTCTCTTGCCCCCCCAGCGCTGCGGATGCCCCCCCCCCCAGCATCAGATAAGGAGGGCAAAACATCGGCACTCAGCCAAAAACCAAATGGCTCACTCTGCATTCACGAAGAACAAGAGTGCAGCAGCCATTACCTGTGAGAGGCTCATAAATCCACACAGACAGACACCTCTGCTGCTCTAAACACACACACACATACACACATATACACACACACACACACAGACGCATACTCTAAGACACACTATTACAGAAGGCACTGGTATATACACTACCACACACACCACAGAAACACTGGTGTTCGGCGCTCCGCGCGAAAGCTTCTGCACTAAATCCTCTAATTAAAAAGTGAAAAGCACGGGGCGGTTTATTCTGGCAGCGGGACACAGACCGGCCCAAGTGGCTTTTTAAGGAAGCGGCGCTCTCTCTCCCTCTCTCTCTCCCTCCCTCTCTCCCTCTCTCTCTCCCTCCCTCTCTCTCTCTCTCTCCCTCTCTCTCTCCCTCCCTCTCTCTCTCCACAAGGCCTGGAACGGGGCGAGAGAGAAAGCACCTGAGGCCCGCGCGCGTCACGCTCTCCCGCTAAACCGCTAAACCGCGGCTCGTGCAGCGAGCACCACGCGCTGCCGGAACCTTCCGCGCGTCCGCGCGCGCTGACAGATGTTCTATTGATCCGCCGTCAACGATTCCATATGCCGGGTGTCATGAGACAGAACATACTTTAATGAAATATTCATTACCTCATTCATTCATTTATTTACCCAGCGTAAACATTCCCACCGCAGGAGAAACACTGACTACAGTGCACTACTAAGGGAACACTGACTACAGTGCACTACTAAGGAAACACTGGCTACAGTGCACTACTAAGGAAACACTGAATACAGTGCACTACTAAGGAAACACTGGCTACAGTGCACTACTAAGGAAACACTGGCTACAGTGCACTACTAAGGAAACACTGACTACAGTGCACTACTAAGGAAACACTGACTACAGTGCACTACTAAGTGAACACCGGCTACAGTGCACTACTAAGGGAACACTGGCTACAGTGCACTACTAAGGAAATACCGGCTTTCAAATTCAACCAGACCCTAATGTTTCCCCATAACACAGGTTCAGATACACACACATAAATCGGCTGTCACTGCTTCATATTTCAAAAGACTAGAGAACAGGGAATATGAAAACAGCTAAGCCTTCTCCTTTGGGGGGGGGGGGGGGCGGGGGGCCAAGCACTCTTAAAACGGGCTTGTATCCTGAGGGCTGCAGGCTCAAATCCCAGCTGGGACCCTGTGGCACAGCCATCAAAGACCTGTGGTACAAATGAGCCGTGTGTGGAACGCCGTGTTTAGCTGGCGTCCGCTGCAGCGGATGAGGACTGTGGCGTGGGGAGAGCAGTGGGTCCGTGTTCAGTACGGCTAGCACAGCTACACAGCGTGTATATTTAAATGCAGCCTCGGGCTCAGTGGGCTCGGCCGGGCCCTCGGGCCGCGTCTGCGCAAGCAGAGCTCATTCCAGGAGGAGCTCATTTTCATAAAATACAGCATCGTCACCTCCGTCTCCCCGCCCACACATCCTGGTCCGACCGAGCTCCGACTCTGCATCACAAGCACTAAACTGCAGCCACCATCAAAACAATTAAAACTTGAACAAAAGCTCCACTTACCAGTTCAACATGAAATATCTTCAGACAGCAGAAGCATCTCCTTTCCTGGGGAGGGGACAGAGAATAAAGATATAGATGAAGCTGCTGTCTATGTGTTTACTGACACACACCCCAGCCTGTGACAGTGTGAGAGGACCCTTAAAGCCGCCATCCAGCAAATCATACGCAGCAGTGATCACACTCCACACACAACCAGCCAATGAGACGCAGCAGTGATCACACTCCACACACAACCGGCCAATGAGACGCAGCAGTGATCACACTCCACACACAACCGGCCAATGAGACGTAGCAGTGATCACTATTATGGGTATTACTATTATTACTATGGGGCATGGGGTTTCAGAAAGGAGGCTGTTGAATGCAAGGCTCATAGTTAATCATGATGTGGCTAAAGTACTGGCCTATATTACCCACAATCCATCCCCATAATGGGGTGAGAGGTCAAAAACAGTCCCCGTGTCCTTCCACTTCACATGCGGACGGCAGCCACGGTCCCCACATGGCAGCTATTTCACGGTCCCGATGACCCACAGTGCTTTTACACCGTTAAAGGTGGCGGAGCACAATTTAGCAGGTGATGCCAGGATGGGTGACATGTCCTATGGACACAGCCAGGGGGCACTGTGGAGCACGCCTCATCTCTGAGACTCTGTGAAAATGTCCCTGCCAGTATAATGGATGGTAAATGGACTGCATTTATATAGTGCTTTTATCCAAAGCGCTTTACAATTGATGCCTCTCATTCGCCAGAGCAGTTAGGGGTTAGGGGTTAGGTGTCTTGCTCAAGAACACTTCGACACGCCCAGGGCGGGGTTTGAACCGGCAACCCTCCGACTGCCAGACAATAGGTCTTACCTCCTGAGCTATGTCGCCCCGTATGGTAGACTCACGTGAGAATAGCAGACTCACGCTGACTCACAATCAGGCACATTCACTCATATTTACACACCATTACACTCGCATTAACACCCAATCTCTCTCATTCTTTCACACACGGGCACACCCACAAAGTGTGGAAATAGGAGAACCAAATAAATTTCTTGGGGGAGGAAGTTGCTGCTTTATGTACCGATACCTAGTGTGTACTGTTTTCATAAAATCTCACACTAACTCACAAATTCACAATCTGGATAATGTATTCACACACATACATACACACGCACACACACAGACACACACACACACACACACACACACACACACACAATGGGCTCACTGTGGAACCAGACGGGACAAAACGTCCTTGGCGACCAAATTCCTGGCTGTCCTGCCCTCCACAGAAAGGCGAGTGTTTGTGGGAAATGAGTCTGCACACACACACACACACACACGCACTCACGCACACACACACACACACACACACGTGATTGCGTGTGCTCTGCGGGGCCGGGCTGCGTAAGCGCGCTCTCGTAAAACACTCTGGAGGCCATTCCCAAAGTGAGCAAGCTGCCTGGGTGATATTGAGCAGTGGACAGCATCCTGTGTGTGTGTGTGTGTGTGTGTGTGTACGTGTATATGTGAGAGTGCATGCGTTTGCATGTCGGCCAATATAGCATGACAGTCTGTTTGTGTGCACGTATGTACGTTGTGACAAAGCTTTCTGCATTACCAAAGCAAATAAACGTTTTTTAAAAATGTCCTGCAGTTGCCAAGGACGGTGGGGTGGATTTGAGAACAGATTGAGAATTTCCTATCCAACAGAAACAAACAGCTTGGAGAGACAGACGCAGATATTTCACCAATGCCAAGACTGAAGGACACAAAAGCTGGGCTATTTTTGTGAATGAAAGAACCGGCCCTTAATATCTCTCTGAAAATCCTCCCACACAGGTCTGTGCGCGCCTTGAATACCAACTAAGCAAGAGGCTGTGCAGAAACCAAAATCAGCACTGAACCATTAACCTATCCGCTCCCCTCCACACACACACCGCGGCCGGCTGCCGGGCAGCTGCACGCCGCGTCTGACAATAAACTGCGCCGCCTTGTTTAAATATTCGGCGGAGACGCGTAAACACCGGCCTCAATGTTGCTCATCATATACCAGTGGCTTGGCACCGGCCGCGACGCCCCGCGAAGGACGCACTCATCAGGCGGTCATAAAAGCGGACTGCCTTCCCTCTCCACTTACACTTCTGAAAGCGCGAGCGTGAGAAGCTAATGTTTTACTCATTATTCACACACGCAGCTGAATATTTGCTCTGGCCAGGCGGCTTATCTGTCTTGTTGAAGGTGTGTGCACAGTAACAGCGCTCATATCTGAGCGTCAAAAATGCTACCTGTGGGTTCCGCTATGGCTCTGACCTTGCCGGTCAAATCCTTTCTAGAAAAACGTGCTCCCACACACAAAGCCACCCAGTTTCCACGTTTTAAAAAGTTAGGTGAAATGCGAAAACGGTTGAACGGTTTAAAAAGAGAACAACCGTAACTTCCTTCTTCCTCAAAAATGAGCCACACTCACCTGAACGCCACTCACGCTCAGACAATGGAGTTACGTGACACCACAGGTTGAAATGTCTCGCATGCGTTCACCTGTGTGTCCCTGCACCTGCGTCTGGCACGGCGCGAGCAGGGTGTGCACGCGGTGGGTCCCCAGCTAATTTTAATCAAATGCAAGAGAAGCGGTTTCTGCGTGATTCACATAACTGAGATATAACGTCCTTATAACCAATGTTCGGGAGAATGACAATCAAATGTAGTCAGCCTAAGCGACAAATTACACACAAATGTTCCTGCTGCATAGTCGCTCACGCTCACAAACACTCACATTATGTGTGCCCGTGTTTGCATTATTAGAAATGAGTCATCACGGGTACTGTAGCGACGTAAACACACATAACTTGCTATCTAAATTAATCCATATGTAGATACCATGTATTTGCTCGTTTTGTTAATATAAATTTTGCTTCCATGTTTGATATAATTACTTTAAAATGTACTCACAGCTTAACATTTCACATAGTATTAGCCACATAGCTTTAAAATGCTTTATTCGGTAATTTGATTCTCCGACAGTTTATCATTAACGAATATGGCCTGCATTATTAAAGAGCAAAGGGGAAAACCAGCTGTTGAAATAAAACAACACGTTATGCGCCCGTTATTTAACAACAATGACGTCTTGGCAGCGTCGGTAGCTTGCTGTCCGGTTTAACTAGGTAGTTAGCTTGCTGGACGGTTAACGTTAGGGACAAGTCAGCTAGACTAACTGGTTACCGTTAACTACACGTCATAAGCAACGTTAAATAATACAAGCTAGCCGGCTAACTTAGTCGAAGCAAAACATTAGCTTGTCAGCTAACGTTAGCAAACTACCGCTAGCCAGCCAGTCGAAAAGAAATCAAAGGGTTGGCTGGTTGTCCAGTAAACAGTAATGAACGTTATGAAAATAGTACATTGTTCCTAAAGCACACCAAACCGCTCAGACGCGAGATATGGCTGAAGACCCAAGTAGCGCATTAACATTAACTTGACAGCTAGCTCGCTGGACTTCTTGTATGCTAGCTACCGTTAGCTAACGTTCATTGACTAACAGTAACACCCCCATTTAACTCTCTGCCAGCAACGGGCTTGGAGTTAACATTTGCGCGCTCACTATGAGGGCAAATGTTTAGCAAAAATGCACGGAACACTTTTCGGTTGTAACCGTTCCTCCCTATTGAAACTGACAGCTCAGCTGTTTAAGTTGGCACATTTGGTGAGGATTTAGCTAGCTACCTTCTAGCTAACCGTAATTCTCCCCCATCCCACCAGACACAGCTGTGGATGTCTGCATCTTGCATTAGCCAGCAACCCGCACAATTAATAAAACACAGTCGAAAAACCAAGACTTTCTGTTCCTACCTCGGGCAATAATGTTAACGGCCAGTCATTGTCACAGAAGTGCAATAACAAACGCGTCCGGACAAAATACTCCTCTGAGTGAAACTGAGGTGTTCTCCTCTTCCCACATCAGTCTCCCCTAAATTAGCCCTACACCCCTCGTACTCCTGGCTAGCACTAGCTCGCTAGTTATCCCGCTAACTGGCTACATCAGCAATGTTGGTACTGTATTCTTACCGAAACGATTTTCCTTTCCTCCCTCCCTCTTACATCAGTCGGTGGCTTGTCGTGGGCGGATTAAATCCGGTGTGAAATGATGGTTGGCCGTGGCAGGGCCAGGGATTTTATCTGGATTCCAGCTGATAGTTGGTGTCTTTATCCCTCTTAGTTCCGCCCGCTCCTCCCGTCTCCGTCTCCCAGTCGCTGCCTCCCTGTCCCTCCGGTGAAGCGCGACTCTATCAGGGACCCCGCGAGGGAAGAGCGACTGTGGTGGAACCCCGCGAGGGCGAGCGCGTGCACGCCGCCAAAAAGGATTGAATGACAGCTTGTCAGGGGGCGCGAGACCCTTTCCTCGAGCCTGCGAGCAGAGGGCGGCACTGCAGCCGATCTAAAGCGTCTATAGTGCCATTTTTGCACGACCGTGACCCGAATTCGTTTTAATGCAGGCAGGGCACACAGTGCGCCCAGTTGGCTACAGCGTTTCTGTGAGCAGGCAGAGCGCTGACTGACCAGGGTTGTACATTATTTTTGACAGATAATACCTTCATTTAAAAAATAAAGTATATAAACAGAACGCCATGTTTGACTGTGACTTTGTCTCAGCTCCAATACGTATGCACTTTCAGAAAATAATATGTATTCTAGTTTAGACAATATTAACTGCCGATTGTCCATTTGCGTGGTTAAAATATCACGTTAATGTGGATTTGATCCTTTCATTATAAGGCTGTAATCATTTTTTAATGAGACCCGGCATATATGATGTCGAGGACGATGATAATTAATTTTAGAGGTAGGCAACATTTGCGTCACTGCACAGACAGCTTTTACATCGTTCATACCTTTGTAGTTATAGTTTTTGATCACGGAAAACATGTCAGCAAAGATAAGCCCATAGTAGTTCATAGCCAAATGTAGACTAACTATGTTGCTCAAATCTAGATTGGTTCATAACCACGATGTAAGATAGTCAAATGGTTGTAGTGTAGTTGGCTTTAAACAGTGTGCTGTGTCAGTGTGCTATTAAGATAACACACTGACAAGACTTGCATGCATGTAAACTAGACGAAGGCTGGCCTACAACACTTTCGTCTATCCACACACGTTGTGCATTTAATTATTCTTCGCAACCGTGTGATATTTGGCCCAGCATTGTACAACTAAGGGAGTCACTGCACGGCCATCACATCTCCCCGCAATGCGCTATTTGACAGAATACCTGCTGCTTGACATACGGACTGTATGCTGCTACACGGAAGGCAAACCGGAGATTATCCTGATGCGCGGCGAGCCCTGTCACCCCTGAGCACAGCCAAAGATTATTCTGGATCATTAGTACTAATGTGACAATCTTTGTATGACAAGTAGCCTAAAATAAAAGGGAAACCAAATCAAAGTCACTATCTTGAAAGCTGTTTTTACTTTTTATTTTTAACAGGTCGTTTCAGACTGTCGGTGAATGAAATCTACCCCTGTCCACAAATTTATTCGCGATATGACTGGATTGAACACTCCGGCCTGCAGGACAGCAAATTGAGCTCATAATCCAGGCAGTTGTAAATCTGACTCCTTCCTGGGGTATTGGTATCATCCTTAATCTGGCAGCATCATGCAATTCATCTGGCCGTAAAAAAGGAATTATGAAATTGTCCTGATGTGCAATGTAGCCTAATTTCAGGTGGAAAAATACAGAATCATGTAACGTAAAACAGAGGCAGAACACACACCATAGTGGAATGTTAGGTGTTGTATCTTAATTTAACATACTGAAATGTAACGTTACAGTCCAGCTTCCCTGCAGTCACGCTAATACTCTTTAACTCTGGCCTGCTGATTCAGTAAACCTTTCCAGTGCCAGATTAACGAAGTGGAACATCTTGCGCTGAATGCCACTCTTCAACGTGCCATTTAACGAGGCTGCCAGAGGTCTACATTGTGTTCATTCACACATATTTCTGTGACTCATCCCTGTCTGTTCTTCTCTAAACCATGGTTTGTTTATGCACAGTGAAATGCAGACACCGCCCACTCTTTACTTGCAGTGTGTGAATGTCTGTGTATATTATTTTTTTATTTTTAGCTTGCTTGTAAAATCAAAACAAACAAGGACCAGTTTACCGCAAAAACATGAAACTCTGTACAGCATTGATGTAACCTCCATATAGCATGTCATCACACGACATATAAGATATAAATAGAGCCTATATTTATAGCCCACTGTTGGAAGCCATTCCTAAGCAGTGCTGGAGGGGGTAGTATCATTACTCCCTCATGGGGCCTGAACCGGCTACCCTGTGGTACCAGCTCCACTATTGTGATGTCACAGTGCAATTCTGGAGGTGAAAGGCCTTTTCTCTGATGTCACAGTACTGCTCTGGAGTTCAAAGGTCGCAGCCGTGCTCTGGAGGTGAAGTACATATCGAAAACAGGGTCAACTCATAATTAATTGAAAATCATTTAACCCCAAGACTGCGCTGTGGCAGGTTAGCTGAGAACTGCAGAAGGTGGTGAGGGAAACAGACTGAGACAGGGAAATGCACAATTCATCTACACTGCAGTATATTAGAGATGCAAAGGTGACCGCTGGCTTTGCAAGGACCGTTGGTTAACAATATTTAATGTTGAACGCAAAGGTCATTTTGTGGATATATAGCAGGGGGTACACTGGGTATTACCCAAGTTTATTGGACCGAGTACAAAAATAAATAACACTTAAGACTTAACATTTGAGTATGAGTAACATATGAGCGCAATTCCAATTCAAGGCACCATTCCAATACTTTGCTTCCAAATAAGAACACTTGAATGCAGTGATGGACATGTTTATAAAGCAGGTGGATTAGGTATAAACACCACATCACTCGTTTGATCTGCTTTCACATTAATGCTGTTTGAAATGAAATACATAATTCATCAAGTGTTTGGAAATGCGTGCTCTGTGCCTGATTGATGAGGTAAACCTGCTGACAGGCTTCTCTTAGCATAGCGGATTCCTGAAGCTCATATTCTCTGCATTAACTGAATGTGGGCCTGGAGTTTGGGCCATATTCCTTGGCTGTGTAGCACAGCAAATCTAACAAATTTAATCTCTGTTCTACTGCACAACAGAACACCCTTAACAGTCACCTGGTCCTTTAAAAGCAAGGATACCTTTAAAAAACATTCATGTATCTTTACATAATACAGTATACATAATATAGTGCGCAACTTATATTAACACATACAATGCATCATTCATTATAATATATTTTACCAGATACTAATCTATCAGAGAGAGTGTAAAAATCTCCATGGAATGAATATTTACATTTCTTTGTTAAATTAATTTGAAAGAGAACCACTGGTGCTCTTTGGAAAGTGAGCATTTGGATTTTAGCACGACTCATATTAAAACTAGTGGTGTGACCAGTCAGTCTGCACTGGTATTTTGCTTTTTGGTACTTATCAGCCAGTAATTTGTCTGATTAGTTGCATTAATGTTCACCTGTATCATTAATTTAGACCTCATTGATCCAATTATGTTATTAAGAAAAAAAAACATGAAACATTAATTTCTCTCTCTCTCTCTCCCTCTCTTCCACCATCATACACACACTCATGCATATGCACACACACACACGCACACATGCATACGCACACACAGGCACACACATACACACACACACACACACACGTACACACACACACACACACACACGCACACATGCACACACACATACACACGCACACACACGCACACACACATACACACACGCACACGCACATACACACACACGCACGCACATACACACCCACACACACACGCACATACACACCCACACACACGTAAGTTTACATAGCAGGAAATCTGTAAAATCTGTGTTTATGAACCATAAGGAGCTGAAGGCGTGTGTGGCTCTCTCGCATCGCGGCGCTGCCGGTCTCGTCCTGTCCACTTCCTGTTTAAAAGCTGCTAATTCTGCCCCATTTCAGTCTGAGGTCCTGAGTGGCTGTGCCCTTGTTGGCCTCATTATAGGAACTTAAACTGGGCTTTAAAAAAAATAAAAATAACTTGCTCGGGTTTGTAACAGGGAGAGTCGTCTGCCGTGACAGGCACTAAACCCCGTGGATCGCTCTCACCTGTCCTTAAAGAGCAGGAAGCAGGAAGTGCGTCCTCTCGCAGGGACCCGTTTCACTGCGACGCGCGGGAGAGAGAGCAGCTGCTCCGCATCGCCCCAGCGCAGCCCTCCCAGCCATAAATGTTTGGACGTCCCGCAGAGATAAGAACAGGGCCGTTCGGTCCGAAATCTCCACAGGAAATTCCTAGGCACGCAGAGTGGGAGGAGCCAGTCTCATGCTGATTTGGAAGCAGGCTCGGAGTGGACAGTGTTACAGGCCCTCGGGCTCAAGGCCCCCGATGTTCCCACCCCCACCTCCCAGTCGCCAGGGCTGCGCTTTTTAAAACATAAAAGTCACACCGTACACACTAATGTGAGAAGAGATTTATGGACGCATGTGATGCTTGGATGTCAAAAGTGACTGCGATGTAATTTGGAGATATATAATGTATATGTGCATTTACACAAAAACACGCACACACACACACACACACACACACACACAATCACATACAGTTTTAAAAGAAAGCTACCCAAACATTTCTCTGTTTTCTGAATTCACTCAACATGCCAAACAACGTGGAGTTATCAGTCCAGATACTGTTAAGTATCTTAAATAAGGCCAGTCACCTGTAATCAGTCCAGCACTTTGCACCAGTCAGACTTCATTCAGTCTGGCACACCGCAGCCGAACACCAAACCCGCAATCTGATCACCTGCGTGAGCATCAGCACTGCAGTCCAGGGGTGCTACAGTCCCAACTCACTGATTCATTCAACAGATGTAGCGTGAATCCAGGGGATAAAACACTTTGCTTCCCCGAGAAAAGCTAAAATAATTTAGCGCTTGGAGAAATGAAGCACGCCAAAAAGAAAAACCATAGAAGTGCTGACTACACATGACATACACTGCATCCCTTAAAGTTTCCAAATTGTCCAGGAACCAGACACAGATCAGTCGACATGTCACCTGCACAAAACACCCTCTCTTTAGATCTGTATGCCTCCACAAACAATCGCTGTTTCCTCCTGTTAAAAAGCCTCCACAAGTACTGAACGGAATTGCTTACCAAGGTCAAGTTTTAACGCACACAATGGTAAATATTTCTGCCAGGAAAAAAAGTTTTTTCAGTTTTAGCGCGGTTTTAACACCTTGCCCTCACTGAAAATACTTCATATGTTTCTGTTCCTCGTGATGTGCGTTGAAAAGGAAAGCGGGTAACGGGGGTGGGGGGCGGGGGGGGGCGTTAAGCAGCGCTCCGAGCCGAGCCCCTGCAGACCGTGTGATTGCACTCTAATGAAAACTCAGAGAAAGCCTGCTTTTCGCCCGCCGTGGTTTTCATTAAGACACAGCAGCCCCCCCCCCCCCCCCCCCCCCCCCCCCCCCGCCCGTGCAGAGCAGATGGAGGGGCAGAGCTCTTCCGGGGAGTTTTTTTTGGGAGAGAGAGAGAGACGGGCGCGTGCGGTTTACATAACCTTCAGGAATGATATTAAAGGCTGGGTTTGGCAGAGAGTTAATTAGCCCGGCCCGTCCCCCGCTCATTAGCACGGTAGCTCTGGGTGATGGAGAAGCTCGGGGAACGTTCCGTGCGGTTCTCTCTCTCTCTCTCTCTCTCTCTCTCCGTCTTGGTTTTCTGCGTTAGTGAAGATGCGCTGAAAGCAGGTGGGTGTGCTGAATGTAGTTTTTTTTTTTTTTTTTTGGGGGGGCCATTTGAGTTGAGACAGAGAGGGCTGCAGAAATAAGTCTTCATGCTGTAAAGTTGTTTACCAGATATTTACCGCTACTCTGTACCGCACTACATTTCCCATGATGCACAGCAGGAAGATAATTGCTGCTGAATTCCCATACCCATCGAGTGTCAATCATATGTGAGGGTCGTGTCCTTGAGGCATCCGTGGGGAGAGGTGGGGGTAGGGAAGAGTAATTTTATCATTATTAATTTGCTTGCGATGCCCGTTACACAATGGAAGTCATATGGCTCGTATTTCCACAGACTAACCACACATGCAGAAATGCTACGGTTTGGCAGAGGAACATGTCCACATGTCCTGCTTCCTCTTCCTGATGAGCCAGAGCCAGAGCCAGACCGGATTTAATATGCATAACATGCCATATAAAAACAGAGCAGTGTGCTCCTTTTAAAGAATAGTGCATTTGGAAAAGGATCTATATGAGCTACAATTTCACATCAGTATGTAGAAATTTGCAGCTCATATAAAAAGTAGAACGAAGGTAGAAAACGGTTAAATGAAGTTAAATCTCACCTCTCACTGGAGCAGTCAGCTGATTAAATTAGCATGCTCTGGGCCTACAGAGTGCACAAGACAGAGTGCATGAGACACAGACAGAGTGCATGAGACACAGTGCACGAGGCACAGACACAGTGCACGAGACAGAGTGCATGCGACACAGTGCATGAGACACAGTGCACAAGACACAGACACAGTGCAAGAGACACAGACACAGTGCACGAGTCACAGTGACCCTAGACCAGCAGTCCTTACTCTGCGGATGCTATATGAACACGGACCCCGGATTCCCAGCCACTTCAGGGTTTGGTAAGCACAGCTCTCAGCCTGAACAGCCCCTGTAAATAAGCGGCTGTATTTATGAAGGACACCTCAGATGTCAGCGATAGTGCAGCGCATGCTTTTCCTGGGTAAGACCATAAATAACACCACCCCTCTATGGTATCATCAATGATCCGTTAATGTTAAACACGGACATATTTGCTTTTCCAAGGGGAGCAACTTTTCTAATTTCAAACTCAGGACACCAGTTACCAGGACCGCTGGAGTACACAGAGCGCGGTTAACCTTTCCCTGGCGGACAGGAAGTCTCTCTGGGACAAACGCGCTGCAGCACAGAGAGGAGCGCAGCGCTGCAGCGCAGAGAGGAGCGCAGCGCTGCAGCACAGAGAGGAGCGCAGCGCTGCAGCACAGAGAGGAGCGCAGCGCTGCAGCACAGAGAGGAGCGCAGCGCTGCAGCACAGAGAGGAGCGCAGCGCTGCAGCACAGAGAGGAGCGCAGCGCTGCAGCACAGAGAGGAGCGCAGCGCTGCAGCACAGAGAGGAGCGCTGCGCGGCGCAGCGGGGGAGCGGCATACCTCTCTGTTCCCGCGCTGACGGAGGAGCAGAGCAGGTGGGCCGCGCTGAATGGAAGATCAAGGGCCCGGGACATGCGCCTCCCTGCTTTAGCCGCGGGATCACAGGGGCGGCAGGGCGGACGGAGCACCTGCAGATCAGCATCACATCTGCATCAAAAAAACACCCAGCACCAGCCAGCAAAGAATAGACACCAACGGTTCAGCAGGTGATTGATGTCAAAATGCTGCTCCAAACGCAATGTGCTTGCATAAGGTATCACAATGTTGCGCTGTAGCGGATGTGCCTGTGTACGATGTCACAATGCTTCCTTTTAGGTGATGTGCTTGTGAGTGATGTCACAATGCTGCGCTGTAGCGGATGTGCCTGTGTATGATGTCACAATGCTTCCTTTTAGGTGATGTGCTTTTGTATGATGTCACAATGCTGCCCTGCTGGTGATGTGCCTGCGTATGTATGCGTCCACATACAGTATGATGTCACAATGGTCTGCAGCAGATGCGCATCCACTTCCTGCTGTAGTAGTCCACACACTCCCGAGCCTGTACTAACGCTGAACATCACTCAGATGAGTTTGATAATGCAGCCTTACTGAACATTACTCAGATGAGTTTGATAATGTAGCCTTACTGAACATCACTCAGATGAGTTTGATAATGTAGCCTTACTGAACATCGCTCAGATGAGTTTGATAATGCAGCCTTACTGAACATCACTCAGATGATGTTTGATAATGCAGCCGTACTGAACATCACTCAGATGAGTTTGATAATGCAGCCTTACTGAACATCACTCAGATGAGTTTGATAATGCAGCCTTACTGAACATCACTCAGATGATGTTTGATAATGCAGACTTACTGAACATCACTCAGATGAGTTTGATAATGCATTCTTACTGAAGGCACTGTGGGGCAGATCCACACAGTGCAGAGCACCCTCCTGTGAACACAACGCCGTGGTGAAGTCTGGTCCCATCTCTGAAGAGAGCAGAGGGTTTTGATGGGTGAACAGTGAGAGGCTCTGCCACTGACAGCTGAATGGAGCAGAACCAACAGGGGTCCCGTCCCCCTGTCCCGGAAAACTGTGAATATGCAATGAGACACTGTCGCCCCATCCAAATAAAATACAGAACACAGACACACTCTCACCCCATCCCAATAAAATACAGAACACAGACACACTCTCTCCTGTCCCAATGTAAACACAGAACACAGACAAACACTCACCTGTCCCGATTAAGCAAAAGGAACTGGGTTTGAAATGAACTTCCTTATAAGACACAGAGGGCTTATAAGACACTGAAACCCTTCAGACATAGTGCGTTAATGATATTATTTATTAGCATTTCCCATGAGGTTGTGATTAAAGAACAGAAATGTACACATGGAAGAGTCATCATGCCACAATATTGCATAGAATCCTTTCTCCTCAGCCTATTGACAAAAATGCATTTTGAAAATAAGAGCAACAAGCTCCATCGAAAGATTTTCTGTACGGATCATACCGTGAAGAGCTACAATCACAAAGTAAGACAACACCCACAAAAGATCTAAACGCAATTTACAAAAGCAACATTTATGTTAAACCTCTTCCTTTTCCACTCATATGTTGTCATGTCAGTATTTTTCATATCATTACATCATTGCACATTTGACAACACAAAATGTGTGTGTATATATATATATATATACACACACATGTATAGACTAATTGATGGAAACTATTACCTATAACAGTACTTTAAAAGACACAGCACATGTCTGACATTTTGAAATCTCTCTCATAATCTAACCTCAAGCAACAGTCAGTAGTGTGGACACAGGTACAGTCTATTCAGACAGACATTCATATTTTATACCATGGCAGTTTAGACTATGATGCATTTCACACGTTCAACAGCAAACAAGGCACGAGACTTTCACATTATAAACAACCTTTTTGTTAACCAAATCAACATCTTAAAACATATTTTTCAAGTAATTTAAAAATGAAACAGAATGTTCTTCCTTACCTTGGTGTTAAAAAAACCATATGCTTTATGATTATTATTATGGCACTGTACATAGTTTTATTTAAAAAAGCACAGATGCTATGCTGTACAAGCTCCCACAGTTATCCTTTGCAAGTTAGCGCTGCTTCTACAGTAACTGAAGGTACTGTATAATTCTACAGTATACTATACAAATCCAATATAGACTAATATCGAGTTGAAATTTACAAAAATGATACTGAAAATGTAAAAAAAAAAACACTTAAAATTTTGATGTGACCTTTAGTGTGATTCTGACATCTGTGTAAATTGAATGAAAAGAATAGATGGATTTAAGGCCTTAATTTTCAAACCTTGTGAACAAAGCAAAAGAACAGAACTCAGATGGAGCTGTGCATTTTAAAAAGGGTGCAGTATCAGAAAGTCTACCACATCTTTAAGTATTCTGTCACAAATAATAACAAACATAAAATACAATATAACTGTCCCGTAAGACTGGGAAATCCAGCAGTTCATTCAAGGATCAAAAGGTAATCCCACACAATGTTAATCCCTTAGACCAGGAAGCAATCACTATCTGTCCAAAAATTTTGGGGAGTTAGCAATAACAGAACGAACTTTATAAATACCCACCTGTGTTTCTTTGCATGTCAAACGTGAATGCGAGATATTGGTCGAACTGTTGATATCAACATGAGCATCAATACACTAATGTCACTACCAGAATTAATACCTAATATCAGTATCAGTATCCTAACGTCAATATCAGCATCAATACCAAAATACCCATATGAATCAATTTCTTAATATAAATGCCAATAAAAATACCTTTAACATTGTAATGAGTTTCTCTCGATTGGTTCACCTGCTGATCGTAAACGTTCCGTGTGCTTGTCCCTGGTACACAGATATCCGGGTCTGTACAGACTGTTTAAAGGACGAGTGAAGGGATGAGATGTGAGGCCATATTGGGACCAGGGCCCCCGTATCCATGCCAACTTGTTCGCCCCGTTCACCCGCTATCCGGCGTTCTGTGAGCCGCCGGTCGCCACAGCTACCCCCCATTAGCGCCGTCGCTACCCCCCGTTAGCGCCACCGCTACCCCACGTTAGCGCTGTTGCGCGGTCCTGCGATACACTAGCGCCAATGGCAGGCTGCTAGCGGTGTGCTAACAAGTGCTTTGTGTTGCTGCGAGGGACTTCTATATTTACACTTCAATCCACATCTACAGCTAAAGAACCCCCCCACCATAAGAAAAAACACAGGTAACATTTACGCCTGTGTGCGACACCATGCTTGTACATGCTTAGAATTCGTTACATAACCATAACTCTGCTGTCCTAATGCAAAACCATAAATTACTCCCATTAAAGGTTAATAATCTACAAATCATATATCAAAATATTTTTAAAAAGATGAAAAATAAAAACTACAAAAATATTTAACATAAAAATGTTGTATACATATACACAAGGCAAATGAAAAACGAACGAATCAGCAGTGGCACATATCTATGAACAAAGTGAGCCTGTTCAGTGCAAATATACAGCAGGCAAGGCCTGGTTTTAACCACAGGGACCAGAGAAACAGGCCGTGTTTCCTCATTAAAAATCCTCAGGCCCCAATGCATGGTGCTAGCAGTAGTAGTAGCAACAGCAGACACAGCTGTTTTATTAATAAGGATTATGTCAATAGTTAATATTGAAATCTGTTACTCATTACAATAATACGGATCAATAAAAGTGACGTCATAACATCTGGATGAACCGAAGCCCCGCCCACCTGAAAATACAGGTATGAGTTAAAACCATTCTAATGAAGGTAAAGTAAGAGACTTCTTTCTGTTGGAGTAGTTCAAGTAAACAGTTATTTCCCCCAGTCTGTGGCCTGTTCTTACACACAAACCCAAAACTCTCCCTCCCCCCAAGCCCCCCCCCCCCCAACGCCCCCCAGGTGCCAGGTGGGGGGGGGGGGGGGGGGGGAGGTTACCCAGGTACAGGTAGGACACAGCACAGGAGCATTAGAGGGGTGTGTCGAATATTTTCTCTGCGGGCTCCTCCTCGATGTCCTCCTCTGATTGGCCGGCCCTGTGACTGAGCCTCTCATTGGTGGAGGAGGGGGGCAGGTGGGCGTGGTCGGCCTTAGTGGTGTCCTGCACAAACTCCCGAATCTCCACCGGGAGCCGGTGGAACTTGTCCTGGTACTCCTGATCCAGCTCGCTCTGCAGCTACAAACACAGAGTCACAGACCGTAGGGTCAGAGCCACAGACCCCAGGGTCAGAGTCACAGACCGCATGGAGTCAGAGTCACAGACTGCAGGGTCAGAGTCACAGACCACATGGAGTCAGAGTCACAGACCCCAGGGTCAGAGTCACAGACCACATGGAGTCGGAGTCACAGACCCCAGGGTCAGAGTCACAGACAGCATGGAGTCAGAATCACAGACCCCAGGGTCAGAGTCACAGACCCCAGGGTCAGAGTCACAGACCGCATGGAGTCAGAATCACAGACCCCAGGGTCAGAGTCACAGACCACATGGAGTCAGAATCACAGACTGCAGGGTCAGAGCCACAGACCCCAGGGTCAGAGTCACAGACCACATGGAATCAGAATCACAGACCCCAGGGTCAGAGTCACAGACCACATGGAGTCAGAATCACAGACTGCAGGGTCAGAGCCACAGACCGCATGGAGTCAGAATCACAGACTGCAGGGTCAGAGCCACAGACCCCAGGGTCAGAGTCACAGACCGCAGGGTCAGAGCCACAGACCCCAGGGTCAGAGTCACAGACCGCAGGGTTTTACCATACTGTCCTGATGGGCCGTGTTCCAGGTAAGAGGTAAGAGGGCACCTGGGCGTGTTGAGAATGTGTGGAATATGGATTTGGTACTGATGAGTGTTCTTTCTTCTGTAAATACATGATCTCGCCTGTGCTTTCTGAGCGAGGCAAAGATATTTTTCTCCCAGGCTAAGATTCCAATCATGATTAAAGATAATGTAATTGTAGTAATTCTGCAGTAATTGCTTTAATGCTTATTTTACTGTTTAACTACCAGGCAGTATCTCAGGGGAGCGTAATAATTAAGGAAAAGCACCAAAAATGAATTATATCACAGAAGAGAAAGCAGCACCGCGCTGGATGTGTGCCACTCTGAGACTGGAGGGGGAATTTCCACTGGATGCCCAAGTTTAGTTTATCCTTCAATTAATAACCCAGCGGAAAAGAGAAGAACAGGTGCAACACTCCCTTTCACAAGCAGTCACAGTTGATTAAACATGCGAAACACACTCCTCCCTGTGTGGTCACAGTTAATGTCCAGTCTTTCACAGAGGGGGGAGTCACCCTCCCTTTTAAACACAGTCACAGTTTTTTTTTATCTCCACAACCTTCATATTCCAGACACAGTTAACCCTTTAAGGTGTGAGATCAGAATGTTCCCAGCTGAACATTCTAATGCTGATGTCACAATCACTGCTGGTGACTGAAAGCAACGTTCTAGAGTTCTAGAACACTGACTTCGAATTTTGAAAAAATATTCCTGAAAACAGACCCGTTACAGGATTAATAACCCACCTTTCGCACCGTAGTGACGGTAAATCGAACTCTTTCACAGTGCAGTTACCATAAATCACTCCCCATTTAAAGGAGCGGTCACAGTTAATCCCCACCTTCACAGTACAATCAGAGTTAATAATCAACCCCCTCTGACACAGAAGTGAAACGACCTCACACCCTGGAGTGTGTCCTGGCCTGTGGTAACGCAGCACCAGGGCTGTTCTGTCCCAGACACACTGTGCTTTTCTACTTTAAGATTAAATTTACCAGAGTTCCCCAAACCCAAAAATAGAGTTTTAGATTCTTTCTTTTAAAGTCTCTCTCTCTCTCTCTCTGTTCCTGGACATGCGGAGAGGATCCGGGCGAGGATGGGTGGGTGTTGGGCGTGCAGGCAGACCCGCGGGTGAAGGCCGCTCTCTCGCGCGTGGCGAACGCCATCGCTGCAGCGGTCACCTTGCGGGCGTCCCGTCTCCCTGCGCCCGCCGCTCGCGCACGCGGCCAGATGGCACGGGACGAGCCGCGCCCGCACCGCGTGACCCACGTCCTCCCGGGACCAACAGGCCGGAGACAGCCTTTGATTAAAAATGCGGTTTCACCGCGCTGCGCAGTGTGGCTGCACAGCGGGACGAGCCGGCTTGCGCCCATGAAGGGGTGGGGGGGGTTCGGGACACCCCCCCGTGCCCCAGCCTGCTTGCTACAGAAGGGGGGAGGGGGGGCAGGGCACCTCATTATCACCTGGGAAGTACAGTCTGCTCAGGTAATTACAGTTATTGAGTTATGGGCAGAACTGTCCCAGAGCACTACCACCATCACCTGCTGTCTGACCCGAAACGCTCTCTCATGCCACTATGACGATGATGATGATAGTAATGGTGATGACAACGATGATGATGATGATTATGACAATGATCATGATAATGATACTAATGATGAGGATGATGACGGTAATGGTGATGACAATGATGATGATTACGATAAGAAAAGAAGAAGATAGAGAATCCGTCTTGTAAGCACAGTGATAACTGAAATGTATTCATAAATTCTCAGAAATGGATTTTAAAGATAATAATGAAGCACTCTAGTTCTAAGAATAGTTTGTCACTCAGTGAACACATTAAACAGTCATACAAATGCGCTATTTTTCATTAATGACACATAAGTGTTTATTCTTCCTTTCCAACATAATAAATGAGATCCTTAAGAGCACTTCAGTCTGAAATGTGTGCATCATCTCATGCACCCAATATTACGCCCCATGAAGAATCTTTCAGTGCACACACAATACGCTAGTTTGAGTGCTGAATTAAGGTTATTAATAACCAATACCAGAAGAAATACTCATTAAACCTGAGAGGAATGTTCTTATCAGAAATTAACGAGGGTATAAATGATTTAAACATGCAGAGGAAATAGAAGGAAATGAATGACTTCATTAATCTAACGGCACATTCCTCCTGCCACACAGTGAAATGTCCAGTGTTAACTCAACTCCAACAGTGTTAACTCAACTCCAACAGTGTTAACTCAACTCAAACAGTGTTAACTCAACTCTAACAGTGTTAACTCCAACAGTGTTAACTCAACTCTAACAGTGTTAACTCAACTCCAACAGTGTTAACTCAACTCCAACAGTGTTAATTCAACTCTAACAGTGTTAACTCAGCTCCCAGCTCTAACAGTGTTAACTCAGCTCCCAGCTCTAACAGTGTTAACTCAGCTCTTAACAGATAACATTTGGTCCCACATTCCCAAGTGTGCATTTTTACTGCGTTCACACTACATATTTGCACAGAGAGAGATTCAGACAAAGTGTATTAGTGGTGAGTTCTGTACACCTGACTGAGTGACCTTCAGAAACCTGGTTCACTCTTCCTGGTCCAGTTTCAGTTTGAACGCAGCCCATCTGGTTGGTCTAAATATTTCTTTCCTCAAAGGGCTCGTCTCCTGTCAACAAGCCACCCAAAATTTTGTGAACTTGGAAAGAATCAGCGGGACGACGACCTCATTCCACACTTGTCCTAATTCTGAACCGCCATCGAGGGAAGAGCGGAACTCGAGAACTAAATCGAGAGCGGATTTTAATTTGTCCGCTTCCCCCCGTCTCGGCGGCAGCAGAACAGGCTTCACCTCACACGCCCTCTCAGAGCGGCTCTCTGAAAGCGCACCGCTCGTTAGCTCGTTAGCTTAGCGTCGCCTAAACAATCCATTATCATCGCCATTTACATCACAACAATCCATTATCATTACAGCGCAACCATTACCATTATAATAATACATTAAACTTCCCCATGATCCATTAACTTTTCCATTATCCACCGTCCTCACAGCAAACCACGGTCATACTGTTTACATTACAGCACACCACGCCCCTGACAATAATCCATTACCATTAATATTGCCATTAGGCCCATTTATCCATTACATTATTACTATCAGCTGCTGATTAATTCATTACTCTGTACTCTGTTTCACACAGAGATCAGACCACAGGACAACACTAAACACAGGGACACAAAAACACAAAGAGCTTATCGATAGCCAAAACACTGGAAAAAAAAGAATCGGTTTAATGAAATCATTAATAGCAGAAGTTGAGATGAAATCCCAGAAACATCGAGTGCCATGCAGAATTATCCAGACCAATCAGAAGTCGTGTCCATTCAGGGCCTGTGCAGTGAGGGGAGCAGCTGAGTGGCATATGGGCCGGGGAAACACTGACCCCAGATCAGTTCTCTCACTGAGGCATTTTACAAATACATCTTCAGGAACGTGGACTCTCTCCCTCTCTCTCTCTCCTTCTTTCTCTCTCCCTCTCCCCTTCTTTCTCTCTCGCTCTCTCCCTCTCCCCTTCTCTCTCTCTCTCTCACTCTCTCCCTCTCCCCTTCTCCCTCTCTCCTCTCTCTCTCCCTCCTTCTCCCTCTCTCTGTTTTGCCTTTTGCAGATGTACTGATTTGGGGTGGCCTGACGGAGAGAGCATGGCATGGAGAGGTTAGTTGTAAATACTGCGTTTTCTCAGGAGCAGATAAAGGATGACTCTGGTCGGCGCTGTGAGGTCTGTGATGTTGGGCACACGCAGCCAAGCCAGCGCTGGATCACACGTTCAGATAAACACTGTGAGAGGCCCTGAGTCACGCGGAAATGATTTATCTAGCGCCGGGCCCAGCCCGCGCGGAAAGGGAAGCAGCTAGCGGCACCGGGCTAGCAGGCTCAGCCTGACAGAGAAAAACCTCCCCGACTGTCTGAGTCTGAGAGAGACAAGGAGACTCAGTAAACTGGCCTCTCACTGTGTGTGTGTGTGTGTGTGAGTGTGTGTGAGCGTGTGTGTGTGTGTGTGTGTGTGTGTGTGTGTATGAGTGTATGCGTGTGTGTGTGTGTGTGTGTGAGTGAGTGTGTTTGTGTGTGTGTGTTTGAGTGTGTGTACTTGTGTGTGTGTGTGTGAGTGGTGTACGTGCGCGCGCGTGTGTGAGACAGCTCGTGCGAACGATGAGGCTTGATAACACACCTGTGTTCCTGGCCTGATTCTCAGGTGTACCAGCGCTACAGACCACACCCCTGAGCTGTGACCTCAGCTGACTGAGACACAATCAAAACGCAAATTATGAGCAACAGATAAGACCTGCTGTGGAGAGAGAGAGAGAGGGGGGAGAGAGAGAGGGAGAGGGACAGGGAGAGGGAGAGGTGGGGGGAGAGAGAGGGAGAGGGGGAGAGGGAGAGAGAGGGAGAGGGAGAGAGTCACTCCCTATCTGACACACTCACATGGTGTACTGCTGTGTGTGTAAATTATGGATTGTAATCTGAGAGAAATTTATGGAGCATGAAGTATTTACACTGTGACAGTTACACTGTAGTATTTACACTGTGACAGTTACACTGCAGTACTTACACTGTGACAGTTACACTGTAGTATTTACACTGTGACAGTTACACCACACCACTGTTATATTTGCACTGAGACAGTTCTGCACATCAGTAGAGGTGTTTCCCCTTTTCATGGAAAAAACCAAAGACAACATTATTCTCTTTTCCATCCAGATTCTCTCTCTCTCTCTCTCTCGTTCTTTCTCTCTGTTTTTCTACAGTATCTCTCCATTCTTGTCCTCCTTAGCGCTCTGCAGATTGTGGGGGGAGAGATGAGCGTTGCCATGGCGACGGCACACTGCTCCCGGATCGCGGCCGGTGGCTCGGGGACACCACCATTTTCTGCGGCTACGCGGTGGGGGGGCGTGGGGGCGTGTGGGGGGGGGGGGGTGACGTGGCTGTGGGGTTTCCTCCCGGCACTAACGCGGTGTGTGTGACTGACAGGAGGCGCCATCTGCGGCCAAACAGACACACACACACCCCAACAGCACCGCTGATACCGCACACACACCCCAACATCACCGCTGATACCGCACACACACCCCAACATCACCACTGATACCGCACACACACCCCAGCATCACCGCTGATACCACACACACACCCCAGCATCACCGCTGATACCACACACACACCCCAACATCACCGCTGATACCGCACACACACCCCAGCATCACCGCTGATACCACACACACACCCCAGCATCACCGCTGATACCGCACACACACCCCAACATCACCACTGATACCGCACACACACCCCAGCATCACCGCTGATACCGCACACACACCCCAGCATCACCGCTGATACCACACACACACCCCAGCATCACCGCTGATACCACACACACACCCCAGCATCACCGCTGATACCACACACACACCCCAACATCACCGCTGATACCGCACACACACCCCAGCATCACCGCTGATACCGCACACACACCCCAACATCACCACTGATACCGCACACACACCCCAGCATCACCGCTGATACCACACACACACCCCAGCATCACTGCTGATACCGCACACACACCCCAGCCTCAACGCTGATACCGCACACACACCCCAACATCACCGCTGATACCGCACACACACCCCAGCATCACCGCTGATACCGCACACACACCCCAGCATCACCGCTGATACCGCACACACACCCCAACATCACCACTGATACCGCACACACACCCCAGCATCACCGCTGATACCGCACACACACCCCAGCATCACCGCTGATACCACACACACACCCCAGCATCACTGCTGATACCGCACACACACCCCAGCCTCAACGCTGATACCGCACACACGCCCCAGCATCACCGCTGATACCGCACACACACCCCAGCATCACCGCTGATACCGCACACACACCCCAGCATCACCGCTGATACCACACACACGTCCCAGCATCACCACTGATACCGCACACACGCCCCAGCATCACCGTTGATACCGCACACACGCCCCAGCATCACCGCTGATACCACACACACCCCCAACATCACCACTGATACCGCACACACGCCCCAGCATCACCGCTGATACCACACACACACCCCAGCATCACCGCTGATACCGCACACACGTCCCAGCATCACTGCTGATCCCGCACACACACACACACACACCAGCATCACTGCTGATTAAGCACACACACACACCCCACCATCACTGCTGATACCGCACACACACACACACACACATCCCAGCATCACCGCTGATTCCGCACACACACCACACACGTCTTTATTAACGAACAGAGCCATTTCATGCACTTACATTTACTCAGTTCTTTTTAAATCCATTACCTCTTTCACCTATAATAATTTTAACCACTATCATTTTACACTGACCTATGTCAATTAACTTCCATTAAGTGATTCTAACAAAATTGCTCTTCAACAGAATGATTTTAT
Organism: Anguilla anguilla; assembly: GCF_013347855.1. NCBI lineage: Eukaryota > Metazoa > Chordata > Actinopteri > Anguilliformes > Anguillidae > Anguilla > Anguilla anguilla. Next base: position 60,568,042 of record NC_049206.1, on the reverse strand, counting down.
TCTGGCCTTATCCCACTTTTTAAATTTCCTCTAACACATCTTTTAATTATTTTACTCTCCTACTCTAGACATTTTAACGCTGACACTTCTATCATCTCATTCACCCTTTAAAACCCAGCATGATCAACAAACAGGCTGTTTTTCAGTTCGCTCAGGAAGAGGTGCTCATTCGCCCCCCCCCCGCTCACCCCCCCCCCCCCCCCCCGGACGAGCCGTGACCTCCTGCATCCAGGCCAGATGAATAAACACGTCTGTGAAACAGGAGAGATGGAGAACAGCAGCAGCTCTGTGTAATCCCAAACCGGCTACAGCAATGACAGCAGGCAGTACATCTCCTTCAGTACAGCACAGCATGTACCACAGCACTACACACTACACACAATACACAGCACTACACACATTGCTACACACAGCACTACACACAGCACTACACACAACACTACACACAGCACTACACAACACTACACACAGCACATTACACACACAACACTACACACAGCGCTACACCCAGCGCTACACACAACACTACACACAGCACTACACACAGCACTACACAACACTACACACAGCACTACACACAGCACTACACACAGCACTACACACAGCACTACACAACACTACACACAGCACTACACACAGCACTACACACAGCACTACACAACACTACACACAGCACTACACACAGCACTACACACAACACTACACACAACACTACACACAGAACTACACACAGCACTACACAACACTACACACAGCACTACACAACACTACACACAGCACTACACAACACTACACACAGCACTACACACGACACTACACACAACACTACACACAGCACTACACACAGCACTACACACAACACTACACACATAACACTACACACAGCACTACACAACACTACACACAGCACTACACAACACTACACACAGCACTACACACGACACTACACACAGCACATTACACACAACACTACACACACAACACTACACACAGCACTACACATAATGCACAGCACTATACACAACACACACTCCCCACAACACACTGCACTACACACAACATTCCCCAAAACACACAACACACAGCACTACACACAACACCCAACACACATACATATCTGCATGTTCTTATGCGTACCCTGCCAAGAGACTGCGGATGAAAATGAGCTGTGAGCTAAATCTGAAAACACATCAAATGGCAGAATTTATGTTTGATATTCCACGTGGTCCCTTATCTCATAAATAAATAAACAAACTTGGATGAACAAGTAAGTGACGGACAGGCCTAAATTCACCAATGTGCTGTCTCTCTCCCCAGAGGCTCCGCCCCCTGCTCTGAGGTCAGTGAGGGGCGGGGTCCAGCTGAGGGCAGGTGTTAGCCTGCCAGCTCCTTTATTAGATTGTTCGCAGGGCTCTGTCACCTGAGGACAGGTGTGCCCGACTGGCTCAGTGCCCAACCAACTCTGTGCCCGACTGGTTCTGTGCCCGACCAGCTCTGTGCCCGACTGACTCTGTGCCCGACTGGTTCTGTGCCCGACGGGCTCTGTGCCCAACCAGCTCTGTGCCCAACCAGCTCTGTGCCCGACCGGCTCTGTGCCCGACCAGCTCTGTGCCCAACCAGCTCTGTGCCCGACCGGCTCGGCCAGGTAGCGGTTTATACAGGGTGCTGCTGGGTAGAAGTGAGGATTCTGTGGGGTGCAGTAGTTCAGTGATGCTGTGGTGTGTCATGCAGTGGTGATTAGCAGGCCACTCGGGCTGGTTCCTGCTCAGAAGGGCAGTTCTGCAGTACAGGAAGCGGGGGTCTGGTTTTGCTGATGGGCAGCACCAGGCATCCTGTCTCTCCCTCTCTCCCTCTCTCTCTCTCTCTCTCCCTCTCTCTCTGTCTCTCTCTCTCCCTCTCTCTCTGTCTCTCTCTCTCACTCTCTCTCTCTCTCGCCCCAGTGTGTGCGAATCACAGAGACAGGCCGGTGCATGACTCACCGATGGGGAAACCTTCATCACACCCCTGCCCTCCTCTTCCTCCATCCATCACATCCTCTCCTCGTCAGAGACGCCGCGTTTATGAGTCATGCACCGAGGTCACGCAGCACGCGGCCGGGCCCCGCCCACATCTCTCTGCATTACATCACAGTCGGCCATCCGCGGCGAATTACAGTCCCAGAGAACGCGAGCACAGCCTCAGCCTTTACACGAGCAGCAATAAATCGCCGTGCGCGAGCAATCGCTGATTTGATTGTAGAGCAGGTGCCATGGGGTGGGGAGGGGAGGGGGGGGAGGGGAATAAGCAAACAGCCAGAGAGTCAAACACCTTTTTATACTGTGTATATGAACCCACTTTCACTGTGGACCCCGTAATCACTGCTTTCATGCTTAATTACAAAGTAATAAAACTGACCGCGTTCGAATGTGTCCGTAAAACTTCGCCGGGCCGCGATGGCCTGAATCCATCTCCCCGGGATTCTATTTTTACACTGACCGCCCCGTGCTTTGCCGTCCCACAATGCAATGCCCTTCAGTCATCGCCGGCAGTGATTTCGGCCCATAAGGTGCTGCCTCACGGGCGTGCGTCCGCGGGGCGTTACGCACACGCGGGGCGCTCACACGGTCACGGCGCGCGGCGGGGGAACTGGAACAGAAAGGGTTATTTATATGAGCCAGCTCCAGTTAGCGCGGCTCCAGAGCGCTGATATAAATACCCTCCTCCGTGGCGGAGCGTTAACCCGATGGGCAGCCCTGAGACTGGGCTCTCTGCAGACTCGCGCGGCTAAAACCGGCCGCTACCAGCGCCTCGGAGCACAGGAAGTAGGTCAGAGCCGCACATCATCTCTACCTCCTACACTCCTCCTCCTGAACACAGCGAGGGGCTACCTCTACCTCCTACACTCCTCCTCCTGAGCACAGTGAGGGGCTACCTCTACCTCCTACACTCCTCCTCCTGAGCACAGCGAGGGGCTACCTCTACCTCCTACACTCCTCCTCCTGAGCACAGCGAGGGGCTACCTCTACCTCCTACACTCCTCCTCCTGAACACAGCGAGGGGCTACCTCTACCTCCTACACTCCTCCTCCTGAACACAGCGAGGGGCTACCTCTACCTCCTACACTCCTCCTCCTGAACACAGCGAGGGGCTACCTCTACCTCCTACACTCCTCCTCCTGAACACAGCGAGGGGCTACCTCTACCTCCTACACTCCTCCTCCTGAGCACAGCGAGGGGCTACCTCTACCTCCTACACTCCTCCTCCTGAACACAGCGAGGGGCTACCTCTACCTCCTACACTCCTCCTCCTGAACACAGCGAGGGGCTACCTCTACCTCCTACACTCCTCCTCCTGAACACAGCGAGGGGCTACCTCTACCTCCTACACGCCTCCTCCTGAGCACAGCGAGGGGCTACCTCTACCTCCTACACTCCTCCTCCTGAACACAGCGAGGGGCTACCTCTACCTCCTCATGGTTGCAGTGTCAGTGGATGGGGTTGTGAGGTCATGGTTACAGTGTCAGTGGATGGGGTTGTGGGGTCATGGTTGCAGTGTCAGTGGATGGGGTTGTGAGGTCATGGTTACAGTGTCAGTGGATGGGGTTGTGAGGTCATGATTGCAGTGTCAGTGGATGGGGTTGTGAGGTCATGATTGGAGTGTCAGTGCATGGGGTTGTGAGGTCATGGTTACAGTGTCAGTGCATGGGGTTGTGAGGTCATGGTTGAGGACAGTATCTAGCTCAGATGGCATGTTTACCTAACCTCAGCGAGGCTAACATCTGTAGTAAAGCTGTACTGCTGCCATGATGGTTATACAGCTGCTATGACAACGATACCACCACTATGACCATTATCCTGCCACTGTGACGGTTATACTGCCACTCTGACAGTTATAGCACCACTATGATGATTATACCACCAGTATGACTGTTATACCAGCGCACTGATGCTTATACTGCTGTTATGACTGTCCTCCACCGGGCCAGAAATGTGGTTGTGTGATGTTGGACCACAACCAGCCCAGTGAATATTACCTATATATATATATATAACTCTGCACCTCCACAGAGCCCCACAGTCTCAGCTGTGAAACCAAACAAGGACAAAAAAACAAAAACACAGACACAATCTGGACAGCAGAGGGAAAACAGCACCTCCCCCCCCCCCCCCGTCTGGCCCACTTTTACCCAGCAGTCTGCTCACACATTTTAAATTAGGAGCTCCGCAGATTCACTCTGCCAAACTGGCGAACATCAGGTCCAGAATAAATACATTTAATAAAACTTCTTTAGAACTGTACCTTGGAAGACAAATGACTTTTGCAAAAATGTATTATTTTGTAAAAATAACTGTGAAAAAGAAGCCCTAAATATAAAGCACCCCCAGGTTTGGCAGTAGAATGTTCCAGAAGAATAATGGCACTGGGGCGTATCACAGATGCTTCCCAGCAGACACTCAGCTCTGTTGCCACAGCAGTGTCAGACTCCATACTGAAATTACCCAAGACCCAGCGAACCGGAACGTGTTGCCTTCCAACCGCAGAGGTCGTGCGAACAGAACTGTCAGCGTTAGAACACACACTGGAGCAGAGTATCTGGCGTGTTTACAGGATCTGTGGCCGTGCAGGGCTGGTCAGGCAGGCCCTCGGTGGGTAATGCATTCCGGAGGCCCGGGCGAGACTGAGCGCTCGCCTATGACATCACACACAGCACCCCGCATCACACACCGGGGACAGAGGCAGGGCGGCAGCCGGGTTAATTGCATCAGCCAGATGGATGTACATTAAAAATAGATTCAAAAAGTCATTTGTTACCCCTGGATGGGGGACCTGTGTTTTTCCTCTCTCCCCTCCCTCCTTCACTCTCTTTCTCTCTCTCGTTTCTTCTCCACCTCTTTTAATATTAGTTCACAACAGTGGTTTTTGCTTGCTAATGCCACATAGAGTGGAAAAAACAGTGTTGTATTATAGACAAAATAAGGCCTGTGCTTAAATTCAGAAATCATAGTTATGCTTAACAAGGCCACAGTTAAGATTCTAAACAATTACTCATTTCTTGGATGGGGACCAGTAAACCAGGGATTCTTTTTTTGGCCAAAATTCATCACAATATTTCTGATGATATTTAAATAAATAAGAATGTATATTATTTAAATATATGTATAAATACTGTGGTGAATTTTGACCATTTTATCAGGTTTTGTGTTTCTGTAAAGTGCATTTCTTTAAACAGCTGTTTGTTTCACACAGTGTTCTTGCGGGGACCCCTGGAGGATGTAAAGTGTATTACATAAGCACAAAACAAAGTGGGGACTGCACTCTAATCTAATTTAATGGGGCACTCTTAACAAAAATGAGCTGTTTCACAAAACACCTCCAGGGAACACCTCATGCAGGGTAGGATAAAAAAATGACTAAACATTTGGAACGAAGGAGCGGAACATACACACATGGGAAACTCTGTACCATAATAAACATTCATACGAATTTAGGTTTTGGTGCACCACTCAGCAAGAAATTACTAATTGCAAATATTAATACCATTAATATTCATATTTGTGTGTAAAACTGGGTGTCACTTACTGTTAACAATACCACATCAAAACTCTGGGTAACACCTGACTTCAAAAGAAAAAATCTGAGCAGACCAGATGACCTTTTTGCACCTCTTAAATTGGGAAGGTAAGCATTAATTACCTGTTTGGTTGTATAATGCATGCTAATGGGCTTAATACACAGGTAGCGATGGATTAATCAGCAGCAGGAGCAGGCCTCCGGGAGACAGCGTGCCCAGAAGGGCTCTTAATTACCCGGGATTCTGGTGCCTGTGCACGCAGCCCTGGCACGACCTCCCCCACGCTAATTACCTGTTCTGATCCGGTGAGTTCACGATTCAGCGACACAGCCACAGAAATTACCAGCAGCGCTTCTGCAGTAAGAGCTAAACCCGCCCACAAGAGGCCCTGTTTACAGTCGCCTCCGGCACCCACACAGTCCCACCACAACAGCAGCATCCAGGGAGCCCACACGGGCCTGTTGAGTTCGCTTTGCACACTTCCTGTGCACCTGTGTGGCTCTGCGTTACCTCTGTGGATCAGCTGATTCTACGCTGTTTGTGGTCTTGAATTATGTATATGTGTGTTTGGACATGTAGATAGATGTGTGTGTATGTGTGTGCACACAACACACTATCCAGGATCCACCCTGAGGCCTGTCTCACTGCTGCCACCTACAGGTCTAGAAGTGCACTGTATGGTTTATACAGGCTAATGTGTACCAGTCAAAACCTCTATCCCTGCCCTGGAGAGAAGTTCTCACACTCAGTCAATAATAATGGCTCCAATATCCCACAAATCAGCTTCTACAGAATAATGAGCCTGTAGCATGAGCGCTAGCTCTCCTTTAGTACAGTGTAGCCTGTAGCATCAGTGCTAGCTCTGCTTTAGTACAGTGTAGCCTGTAGCATCAGTTCTAGCTCTCCTTTAGTACAATGTAGCCTGTAGCATCAGCGCTAGCTTTCCTTTAGTACAATGTAGCCTGTAGCATCAGCGCTAGCTCTCCTTTAGTACAATGTAGCCTGTAGGATCAGTGCTAGCTATCCTTTAGTACAGTGTAGCCTGTAGCATCAGCACTAACTCCCCTTTAGTACAGTGTAGCCTGCAGCATCAGCGCTAGCTCCCCTTTAGTACAGTATAGTCTGTAGAATCAGCGCTAGCTCCCCTATAGTACAGAGTAGCCTGTAGCATTAGCGCTAGCTCCCCTTTAGTACAGTGTAGCCTGTAGCATTAGCGCTAGCTCCCCTTTAGTACAGTGTAGCCTGTAGCATTAGTGCTAGCTCCCCTTTAGTACAGTGTAGCCTGTAGCATTAGCGCTAGCTCCCCTTTAGTACAGTGTAGCCTGTAGCATTAGCGCTAGCTCCCCTTTAGTACAGTGTAGCCGGTAGCATTAGCGCTAGCTCCCCTTTAGCACAAACAAAGTTTAACGCGTATGTCTGGCTGAAGCATCTCTTGTGCTAGGTACCAGTACACACTCAAGAAGACCATCTGCAGGACACACAGAGGGTTAAGCGACGCATTCACACAGCTTCTCCATGCTTATGACTTCATCATTTACCCCCAGATATTCCCCTTACGGCATTTAACGTTAATTATGAATTAGTTCAACTCCAGAGGGAGAAAGTATCAAATAAGATCATGTTTTCTGAAAAAAGAAAAAGAACTGAGAGAGAGAAAATTGGGGGAAAATGAGTTTGAGAAGACAGCACTGACTGAAATATCAGCAGCCGCTCGTTACTGAAGGGGTTAATGAGCTCAGCCCACAACGAAGCAGGAAAGAGCAGATGCTAATACAGGAGGCTTCTTCAGGTGCTGGGACTGACAGACATAGACTGCAGTCTGAACTGTGACTGGTCTGTCAGGGAGGTGACAGACTGCAGTCTGAACTGTGATTGGTCTGTTAGGGAGGTGACAGACTGCAGTCTGAACTGTGACTGGTCTGTCAGGGAGGTGACAGACTTAGACTGCAGTCTGAACTGTGATTGGTCTGTTAGGGAGGTGACAGACTGCAGTCTGAACTGTGATTGGTCTGTCAGGGAGGTGACAGACTTAGACTGCAGTCTGAACTGTGACAGGTCTGTTAGGGAGGTGACAGACTGCAGTCTGAACTGTGATTGGTCTGTCAGGGAGGTGACAGACTGCAGTCTGAACTGTGACTGGTCTGTTAGGGAGGTGACAGACTGCAGTCTGAACTGTGATTGGTCTGTTAGGGAGGTGACAGACTGCAGTCTGAACTGTGACTGGTCTGTTAGGGAGGTGACAGACTGCAGTCTGAACTGTGACTGGTCTGTTAGGGAGGTGACAGACTGCAGTCTGAACTGTGATTGGTCTGTTAGGGAGATGACAGACTTAGACTGCAGTCTGAACTGTGACTGGTCTGTTAGGGAGCTGACAGACTGCAGTCTGAACTGTGATTGGTCTGTTAGGGAGGTGACAGACTTAGACTGCAGTCTGAACTGTGACTGGTCTGTTAGGGAGCTGACAGACTTCAGTCTGAACTGTGATTGGTCTGTTAGGGAGGTGACAGACTTAGACTGCAGTCTGAACTGTGACTTGCTGGTTAGGAAGTTTGCAGTAGAAGCGTTTCCAGTCATAATCCCAAAGCAGAGCGGACAGGTTACTGCTCTCAGTAATGAAATGATTGTTCAGAGTTCAGATGCAACAGAGCTTACCTTCCTCATCGTACGAACACTCCTCCTATAATGATGATAATGACAATAAAAGCACACTTTAGCTGGTGCTAAAGTCACACATGCATTAAGATCAGCGAATGCACAGAGCAACAGCCTGAAGGCCTGAATGGTGGGAAATGATTAGAGAGGCTGTCCCAGCTCCCAAAACGAGCCTAGGTCACACTGGGAGTCCTGTGGGAATGCTGCTGTGACCGCAGTCTAAATTATTTAAGAAACGGTTTCCCGAAAACAGCACTTCTCTGAAAAACGCGTGCAGGTCACCCCGAGGAAGAGTAACCCAGGCAAGCCGGGAAAAGGGCGGAAAGTTCCGGAACGCACCTTAGGTTTCTCATCCAGGATCTGCTGCCGAATGTCCTTGTGCTTCTCCTGCAGCCTCTCCTGCCGTCTGCTCTGGGCGTCTTCCAACTGCAGAGAGTGAAACAGCACCACCATTACGGCTCTGATATACACCCTAAACAGCACCACCATTATGGCTCTGATATACACCTTAAACAGCACCACCATTATGGCACCGATATACACCCTAAACAGCACCACCATTATGGCTCTGATATACACCTTAAACAGCACCACCATTATGGCACCGATATACACCCTAAACAGCACCACCATTACACACAAATAAACATAGACACAGTGAAATGTACATTATAATGCTGTAAATACAAATACAAAGTTTCATATAAACAGGAACTCACCCGTTTGATGGTTTGTACCACTTCATTCACGTATGACCTGTTGATCTCTAGCTTCTCTCTGAAAGCACAAAGTTAATCGTCACATTCATTTGTACACACTGTACAGTTCAGCCCAGTAGACAGATAATCACAGGGAATGTGTGACATGAATAAGTGCATTCACCCACTTTTAAATTCACTGAAATGTTTCCCCTGATGCACAGTAAAACAGTGACGTCACACAGAGAGCCCATGTGAAGCCAGGCTGCAGTAAGACACTGGTTTTAGTGTGGTGTACTGCACTTTACAGCAGAGCTGGAGGTGTTCATAGTCATCACCAGCAGATCTAACAACACAGACCTCAAACCCAAAGCAATCCTGTACTGCCCTCTAGTGGGTAAACGAAACAGCAGCACATTCCACACACACACAGATCTTCCTGCAGAACACACACCAGCAGCGCATGTGAACTGCAGCTCAGGCAGAACTCCGGTGTTCATACACTCGCTCAGGACTAAGCTCAGGCCTTTTCAGGAATAAAGACGCAATCAGTTTGAAAAAAAACAAGGATGAATTCCTCGGTAGCTATTGTACAGTATTAGGCTTTTTGCCCCCTCTAGTGGAAGGTCATCATTACTGCACTGATTGCGGTAGTATGTGGACCATACTTTGTATGTGTGTGTGTGCGTACATCAGTGTGTGAGCGTGTATCAGTGTCAGTGTGTGTACGTGTGTGTATAAACTTACTCCTCTGTCAGGTTTTTCTCTTTAGACTTGGCCTCATTTATCTTTTCCTGTCTTTTCTTGTCCATCTTCTTTTTCAATTCTTTCTTCTCCCTGAAAAAAATCAATGTGACAACTGAAGGGTTATTCAATATATTATATACATATACATGTGTGTGTTTGTGTGCACACCTCTCACAGATGAACCCAGCTCACCTCTCACAGATGAACCCAGCTCACCTCTCACAGATAAACCCAGCTCACCTCTCACAGATGAACCCAGCTCACCTCTCACAGTTAAACCCAGCTCACCTCTCACAGATGAACCCAGCTCACCTCCCACAGATAAACCCAGCTCACCTCTCACAGTTAAACCCAGCTCACCTCTCACAGATAAACCCAGCTTACCTCTCACAGATAAACCCAGCTCACCTCTCACAGATCTCCTTTAGTTTTTTCAGCTGGTTGGCCTGGCACTCTTCAGCCACAGCAGTCAGTTTCTCCACCAGCTGCAGAGAGAGAGAGAGAGAGAGGGAGTCATGGACACAGACTGCTCCTGTTGCATTATGGGTATTAGCGGCACAGCTCATTCTGGTGAGAGAGGCCCGTGTTGTGAAACCAGAGTGGAGTGGTGTGTATGATTCCACGTGCTTCAGCTGTTTCATTGTTCAGGGGAGATAATTATTCGAACAGGTGACCTTGCCTGCTGCTCCAGGTGCGAGCCGATTACAGAGCTGCCAGCAGAGCAAGGCTGAAGCCCACAGGACTGAGCTCCTGCGTAATGGCGGCTGATCTAATTGAGCCTTTGCCCTTTCGCCTGAGCGGGATCTCACGCACGTTTGCACAGGAACAGGACACACTGCTGACGCCAAACAGACACGGAGCGGATCCTTCAGCTCCCGCTCCATTAGCCCGCGGCTCGTTAGCACGAGGCAGCTCGTTAGCACGAGGCCCCTCGGCTTGTTTGTAAATGCGGGAGTTTCAGGTGATGCTCAGGTGACTGTAAATGTGGATGTGTAGGTGATTGGTTCAGGTTTCACATGTTTTTAAATGTGATTGGCTCAGGTGATTGAAAGACCTGAAACATACTCTGCATAAGTACAGGAACACAAACGACAACGCCAGGCCGACGCACTGCAAACGCACAGCTCAGCTGTATACTCAACGTGCGTTCTCATGTCCCTGTGGAGGTGATAAACCCGGGTCCTCAAGGGGGTCTAAACGTGGTTAGCTCAGGTGGTTAGCTCAGGTGGTTAGCTCAGGTGATTGTAAACGTGGTTAGCTCAGGTGGTTAGCTCAGGTGGTTGTAAACGTGGTTAGCTCAGGTGGTTAGCTCAGGTGGTTGTAAAGGTGGTTAGCTCAGGTGATTGTAAAGGTGGTTAGCTCAGGTGGTTGTAAACGTGGTTAGCTCAGGTGGTCAGCTCAGGTGATTGTAAAGGTGGTTAGCTCAGGTGGTTGTAATTGTGGTTAGCTCAGGTGGTTGTAATTGTGGTTAGCTCAGGTGATTGTAAAGGTGGTTAGCTCAGGTGGTTAGCTCAGGTGGTTAGCTCAGGTGGTTGTAAACATGGTTAGCTCAGGTGGTTGTAATTGTGGTTAGCTCAGGTGATTGTAAAGGTGGTTAGCTCAGGTGGTTGTAATTGTGGTTAGCTCAGGTGGTTGTAATTGTGGTTAGCTCAGGTGATTGTAAAGGTGGTTAGCTCAGGTGGTTGTAATTGTGGTTAGCTCAGGTGATTGTAAAGGTGGTTAGCTCAGGTGGTTGTAAACGTGGTTAGCTCAGGTGGTTAGCTCAGGTGGTTGTAAACGTGGTTAGCTCAGGTGGTCAGCTCAGGTGGTTGTAAACGTGGTTAGCTCAGGTGGTTAGCTCAGGTGGTTGTAAACGTGGTTAGCTCAGGTGGTTAGCTCAGGTGGTTGTAAACATGGTTAGCTCAGGTGGTTAGCTCAGGTGGTTGTAAACGTGGTTAGCTCAGGTGGTTGTAAACGTGGTTAGCTCAGGTGGTTAGCTCAGGTGGTTGTAAACGTGGTTAGCTCAGGTGGTTAGCTCAGGTGGTTGTAAAGGTGGTTAGCTCAGGTGGTTAGCTCAGGTGGTTGTAAACGTGGTTAGCTCAGGTGGTTAGCTCAGGTGATTGTAAAGGTGGTTAGCTCAGGTGGTTGTAAAGGTGGTTAGCGCACCTGTTTCATGTGCTGGTGTTTCTGGTACTTCTCGCTGTAGTACTGCTCCTGCCGCAGGTCCAGGAGCTGCTTCTGCTGCTGCTCCTTCAGTTCGGCCATCTTCTGGCTGCTCTCCAGGTCCAGCGCGGCCAGCTCCTGCTCCATGGCCGACAGCTGGTGCTCCGGGCTGTAGGACGAGGCTCTGCACGAAACAGGAGGGACACCGAGCTGAACGCCACGCCCACACCTGTATCACACCCCACACCTGTACTAAACCCACACCTGTATCACACCCCACACCTGTATCACACCCCACACCTGTACTAAACCCACACCTGTATCACACCCCACACCTGTACTAAACCCACACCTGTATCACACCCCACACCTGTACTAAACCCACACCTGTATCACACCCCACACCTGTACTAAACCCACACCTGTATCACACCCCACACCTGTATCACACCCCACACCTGTACTAAACCCACACCTGTATCACACCCCACACCTGTACTAAACCCACACCTGTATCACACCCCACACCTGTACTAAACCCACACCTGTATCACACCCCACACCTGTATCACACCCCACACCTGTACTAAACCCACACCTGTATCACACCCCACACCTGTACTAAACCCACACCTGTATCACACCCCACACCTGTACTAAACACACACCTGTATCACACCCCACACCTGTACTAAACACACACCTGTATCACACCCCACACCTGTATCACACCCCACACCTGTACTAAACCCACACCTGTACTACACCTGTACTACACCCACACCTGTACTACACCTGTACCGCATGCTACACCTGTACCACACCCATACCTGTACCACACGCTACACCTGTACCACACCCACACCTGTACTACACCCACACCTATACCACACCCCACACACACACACAGCCAGTGATACACACACACACACACACACACACATGCACACAAGCATAAGTATACACAGAGAGAGAGTGAGAGAGAGCGAGAGTGAGAGTGAGTGAGATAGAGAGTGAGAGAGAGTGAGCAAGAGAAACAGTGTGAGAGAAACAGACAGAAAGGGAGGAAGAGAAACAGAGCGAGTGAGAGAAACAGACAGAAAGGGAGGAAGAGAAACAGAGCGAGTGAGAGAAACAGACAGAAAGGGAGGAAGAGAACAGAGCGAGTGAGAGAAACAGACAGAAAGGGAGGGAGGGAGGAGGGAGGGAGTGAGGGGGGGGGGGGCGCAGCGACTGAGCGAACAGAACCCACCTTTTCTTACCGTCTCGTTTGGCGGACTTGTGCAGCAGGGCCCGTCTGCGCAGGTACTCGTTCTGGAACTCCGCGTACCTGGCCGTGTGCTCTTTGATCATGTCTGTGGTCTTCTTGTGGTGCTTCTTCACCAGGTCCTTCATCTCTTTGTACTGCTTCCTCTGCTCCCGAACGAAGGCCTTCTGCTGCTTCAGCTCCTCCACGCTCTGAGCCTCCGCCTCTGTAACAGCGACCACACCGCTATAAGCCTTCACCACATTGGCCCATGCTGAACCCGCACATCTGTAAACTACCCCACTATTGGCCAGGTTTCCTGCCTCACCAGAACCCCCCCCTCCCAGTGGTGGAATGAGCTCCTGCTGAGGTCAGCAGAGCAGAAAGCCTGAAGACCCAGCTCTCCACCCGCTGATTACACTCACCTGTGAGCACACTCTGTATGATGTCTTCAGTCTTCACCACTGGCTTCATTGACCCTGAAACACACACACACTCAAGTCAGAACATGCCCACTGCTCCCTGAAACACACACACACTCAAATCAGAACATGCCAGTTCTCTCTGGTACTGCTTCTCTGACCCTGAAACACACACACACGGCTGGTTTAAATCAGAAGTGCCCCTTGCTCTCTGATACTGCTTCAGCTGTTAGCCCCCATTCACCCAGCAGACCGTGCAGTGAAGTCAATAACGACACACGGATTCGGGGTACCTGTGGACTGGGGAGCATGAGTGATCTGGGACGGCGTTTTGGGGGTGATGCAGGGGGCATGGTTCACCCCGTTCTCTGCTGGGGCGGGTTTGGGGTCACTGTTGGGTTCAGACGGTGCGTCACCACTGGGCTCCACCTGGAAACCAATAACATCCAGAACGGTGTTCCCTTTGTGAGAGTGAACCTCTCTGACAGGCAAAGAGCATCCACAGCAGGGGAACACAGGGGAGCTGACGGATTTAAGCACCGGTTAACTGCATACACAACACTTCAGCTCCTTTAGCCAATCAGAATTAGGCACACTTCAGCTCCTTTAGCCAATCAGAATTAGGCACACATCACTTCACTGCTGTGCTTCCTGCTCTCACCTCCACATCTGCAACCAATTCTGACCCAAGAATCCAGGTGAGGGGAGTTCACTGTGGAATTGACCTTATTTAAGTACTGAGTAACAAAATAATCCAGCAGACCATGCGGCTCACCTGGACCAGACCCAGGGACCCTGTACCGTGTTCTGAGAAACTGAACATCCTGCACCCCAAAAAAGGCTTCTTTAAAACCCCACGTTTCACTAACACCCAAATACAACAACACACCCAAATAAAACAGAACCTCTCTGCAGACGCACAGGGAACAGAGGTCACAGGAAAGCTGTGCTTCTGATTTTAGTCTCTCTCAGTGACCCCCTATCATTGGGCTCTCTTGCAGTTTTCTGGTTTTGTTCTGGTCCTTCAAACACAGCTGACTTTCACGCACCGTAACATTCAGCAATAGTGCTGAATCACACCTTAAATCTTAAATCTGATAGTTCAGTATGACTCATAAAGCACATTAACATACTGAAGTACACAAGGTACATCAATGGCTTTCACCTTACCAGCACGACAAAAAATGACACATGACAATGCCACCTATAATGCCACCTGTCTGCCACCTATAATCACATGACAACCATCTTGACATCAGAAACTAGAAGCACACACACAATCTCAACCTTTCATGGGTGAGGATTCATTTAAAATCAAACACGACTTCACCCCAGCAGTTCCAGCAGCGAAACCAAATCCGTTTTTCCCAGTAAAGCCTCCCCTCAGCGCGATGGTTCCGCCAGACGAGCCAGGAGGACAGAACCCAAAGCTGACAGGTGAAGCTACGGCAGAAGCAGAATGCAGGTGAAGGTGTCTGTACCTGAGCCCAGGGCTGGAGGGTGTAAACGTAGCTCTGGTAGCCCACTCTCCTCAGCATGGTCGCTCTTTCTCTCTCTCTTTTCTCTCTCTTTCTCTCTTTCTCTCCCGCTCTCCTTCTCTCTTTCTCTCTCTCACACCGCTGTACTGAAGCCCGCTCCTGCGCTGCCCCCCCCCCCCCCCGCAGCGCCGGCCCTTTAAGAGCGCCCCACAGGCAGCTGGGCTCTCCAGACAGCCGCAGCTCCTCAGGTGGCCGTTGCCATGGCGTCAGCCTGGAGTGGCTTCCGATTGGCTCTCCCTGCTGCCTCTTCTGACGTGCTCTGAAGGTGACTGTACTTACGAGGGCTGAGATGGCCCTTGTGAACCCCCCCCCCCCCCCCGCCCCCCGCCAAAAGGATGCAATCTCCCGCTCCTAACTTATTGGTAGTCACGGCGGTCCGTGGCGACCGTCGCCAGGCCGACGGCTGAGGTGGACCCCCTCTACACCCGTCTGACCTGCGCTGCCACACCAAGGCCACGTGCTGGGACCCCACGCGGGGAGAGTGCGCTGTAGGGACCCCACGCGGGGAGAGTGCGCTGTAGGGACCCCACGCGGGGAGAGTGCGCTGTACGCACCGCTGCATTTCAACAACCCATCAACGTCATTCCCCACTTCACTTAGCACTCTGGTCTCATGACCAGAAACTCTTCAGAAAATATAAAAAGTACAGGTGTTCACACAGCGAATGTTGGTTCCAATCTCAGAATGGTTTTGGCAAATATCTTGCATATAGTATTAAGTATTACATATTAAATAGTAAAAGTTACGCTGGCTGAACTACATGCACTAAGGATTGACTGATCGATTGAAGCATGAACTGAAATGTTTTGGGCTTCATAAACATGTAACAAAAATCCCCTGGAAGTGACATCACAGGTAGGACAGAAACAATATGACGCTCGTCCCACCTCCTTGCTGATAACTTCCTCCTCCTCCAGAGTGAGCGCTGCGAGCTGATTGGCTCTCTGCTCCATCAGGTTGACGTATCTGATCGGGTTGGACAGCGCCTCGATCACGTCTGCGCGGGAAAAGACAGAAACAGTGGATCACCTCCTCGCTCCGGACCCTGCCTGAGTCGCAGTTATGTGAGTGTGTGAGCGGGCGGAACCAGGTACCAAGTACAGGTGTAACCAGGTATCAGGTACAGGTGTAACCAGGTACCAAGTACAGGTGTAACCAGGTATCAGGTACAGGTGTAACCAGGTACCAAGTACAGGTGTAACCAGGTATCAGGTACAGGTGTAACCAGGTACCAAGTACAGGTGTAACCAGGTACCAGGTACAGGTGTAACCAGGTATCAGGTACAGGTGTAACCAGGTACCAGGTACAGATGTAACGAGGTACCAGGTACAGGTGTAACCAGGTATCAGGTACAGGTGTAACCAGGTACTGTAGAACACTCAGCTGAGAGAGTCAGACTGTTATTTATGTTTTGTGGGAACTGCTTGTGTAGCTACATATTCTGCGTAAGGTGGAAATATGTCTACAGACCGAAGGAGAGAAAAGACTAGAGTGTAGTGAGAGTAACTGATAGTAGAGCCCAGTGAATTTAACAGAAGCTAATCAGATGCAGCAGATAAATGAAGAAGCATTAACAGATACTGCAGGACCACTATGAAATTTAGTATGGTCGCAGGCAGACCAAAACTCATTATCTTTACTTATCTTTAATATCTGTTATCTATTTGCTAGTATTACTATGTATTAATCATCCACAGCTTGCTGCACATAGCAATATTTCCTCAGACTTGGCAGCTCATGTCTAATGCCCAGCATTGTTCAGCCAATAGCAGGGCCTTTGGCCTGTACTGGCCATAAAGCTTGGGCCAAGAACCACTCTGATACACATTTATTATTAAATGAAAATTAAAATTTTAATTTACCAATCTTGAACAATGGAAAATGTATCTATTACACAATGAAATCTTGCTTCATTGTGTCCTTGTATCCTTACGCTTGTTCTCTGCCTCCCTCTGTAGGCTAATATGGGTACTGCACGAATGTGGCCACTTACCTGCGTACGTGTCAGGCACGTAGTCCTTGACCTCAATGTAGACAAAAAGTGCAGGTAAAGTCAGAGCCTGGTTCTTCTCGTTCCTGAGGCCGATGTAGTGGTACCCTAAAACACAGAGCCCCCCTCCAGCATGAGACCTCAAAACAGGACAGCGACTGGCCGTTAAAAGTTCACGGTTATGAAAGGAGACAGGTCTCCTACCCGGGCGGATCGCAGACACGGGGATGATGCGATGGCCGATGAACTTCCCTCCTTCCTCAAACACCGCTATCCTCAGGGAGGCCAGTGTAGGCAGAACCACCTGAAGGAGGAAGCCATGGCTCATTCACAAACGTACATACCGTTACACTAGTGAACTACATTACCCAGTGTGCATTGCAACATGAATTCTGGGGACCGTAGTTTGGTTAAAGAAAAGCTTTGACTTAAGGACCCTTGCAGGAAGTACAGCTTCCCAAAAATCTTGCAGCTAAGCAGGAAGGAACATGAGTTTACAGATAGAAGTGGCTGCAGATTCACAAAATGTTTTAAAATACTAGTGATGCGAACAAATTAAAAATTGTTCATCTGAGTCATTAGACAAGCAAAGTTTGTGCCTTGCTTTTGTTCTGGTTTACCTTCTTGAAGACGATGGCCTCTTCCTCCCAGACGGGGTTGACCGCGTTTCCTTGCGATGTTTTCGTTCGGAACGCTTTCCTTCTGGTGTCCACGGGCAACCCAAACATGTCGATCTCCACATACGTCCCGACCTTCTTATCCGACAGGAACTGGCCAGAGATTATCTGGAGAACAGGAAACAGGAGAACTATCATAATCACTGCAGAGCTACACTCTGTCTGCTAAGACTGTGCACCTCAGTACACAGCAGGTTAGTAGCAGCTGAGTAGCAGAGAACGGTGAGTAATGGGTGAGTAGCAGATGAGTAGAGGAGAGTAGTGTGTGCTGTGTGTCTGTGGAAGGTGTACTGTGTGCTGTAGACATAGTCACTGTGTGTCGGTGGAAGGTGTACTGTGTGCTGTAGACAGTCACTGTGTGTCTGTGGAAGGTGTACTGTGTGCTGTAGACATAGTCACTGTGTGTCGGTGGAAGGTGTACTGTGTGCTGTAGACAGTCACTGTGTGTCTGTGGAAGGTGTACTGTGTGCTGTAGACATAGTCACTGTGTGTCTGTGGAAGGTGTACTGTGTGCTGTAGACATAGTCACTGTGTGTCTGTGGAAGGTGTACTGTGTGCTGTAGACATAGTCACTGTGTGTCTGTGGAAGGTGTACTGTGTGCTGTAGACATAGTCACTGTGTGTCTGTGGAAGGTGTACTGTGTGCTGTAGACATAGTCACTGTGTGTCTGTGGAAGGTGTACTGTGTGCTGTAGACATAGTCACTGTGTGTCTGTGGAAGGTGTACTGTGTGCTGTAGACAGTCACTGTGTGTCTGTGGAAGGTGTACTGTGTGCTGTAGACATAGTCACTGTGTGTCTGTGGAAGGTGTACTGTGTGCTGTAGACAGTCACTGTGTGTCTGTGGAAGGTGTACTGTGTGCTGTAGACATAGTCACTGTGTGTCTGTGGGTAATGTTACGATCAGTAAACTCTCACCTTCACTGATAAAGTGTTGGCCACGATCCCGTCCACAGTGCTCTCAGTGAAGGGGTCAAAGTGCTTGTCTGGGCGCCTCATGAACTCCGGTTTGAGCCGGAACCCGCTCTTCCCATTGTACTCAAACATGCCCAGGTTCAGCTGCATGGACAGGTCTGCAGCACAACACACACACACCAGGAAACAGCATAAACCCAACGCACTTTACTCAAGAGGCAGTGCTGTATGTTTTAACAAGCTTAAGAAATAACAGTAATATATAACCCACACAACACTGATCATGAAAGCTGCAGACTGTATTATTCAGAGTTTACTGGGTGAAGTGTACTGTGATGTCACACTGTGACGAACTCTGATTGGCTCCCTTACCTATCGTCTGGAAGTTGAGGGCGACTAACTGGCAGCCAGCGTTCCAGAAGACCTGGGGCATGTAGTTGGAGGAGTCGACGCGGGTTCCTTTAGGATACAGCCTGCTGAGCTGCCGCTTGTTGTACCTGAGCAGAGCGGGTTACGGACACAAACACTGGGCTGGGATTGGCTAGCGCTGAAGCTAAGCAGGGCTGGGATTGGCTAGCACTGAAGCTAAGCAGGGCTGGGATTGGCTAGCGCTGAAGCTAAGCAGGGCTGGGCTTGGTTAGCACTGAAGCTAAGCAGGGCTGGGATTGGTTAGCACTGAAACTAAGCAGGGCTGGGATTGGCTAGCACTGAAGCTAAGCAGGGCTGGGCTTGGCTAGTGCTGAAGCTAAGCAGGGCTGGGCTTGGCTAGTGCTGAAGCTAAGCAGAACGGGCATTTATAAATCATGTGTATATGAGCTGGAAGGATACTCCACAAACTCCACAGGACACTTAGTGAGCTGCTCCAGGGCTTTGGTCTCCACAAATGAAGACATCTGATAGCTGCGGTTGATTTCTGCAAAACAAACATTCATATCAGTATTTTACACATTAATAAAGCTGGGTATTTACCCAGTCACACAGCTGGGTATTTACCCAGTCACACAGCTGGGTATTTATCCAGTCACACAGCTGGGTATTCACCCAGTCACACAGCTGGGTATTTACCCAGTCACACAGCTGGGTATTTATCCAGTCACACAGATGGGTATTTACCCAGTCACACAGCTGGGTATTTACCCAGTCATACAGATGGGTATTTACTCAGTCACACAGCTGTGTATTTACCCAGGAATACAGCTTGGTTTTTAATTAACACTCACTTTTGGAAGCCTCAAAGCTGTTGAACTTGACGGGCTGGATGTAGTTGACCAGGGTGGACATCTCCTCTGTAGCAAAAGCCTCACTTCCTGCTGTGCCCTGGATAAAACCCACCAATCAGGGACAAAAAGATGAACCAGTCAGAGAGACTGACCAATCATGGCCAGAGACACTGAAGTGACAGGCCAATCGCGTTAGCTGAGGAAAGGGTGCTTCATGTGTAACTTCAATGATTAAATTTCCAAGTAAGACATGTAACTTCACTGACCAGCTGGCTGAATTAAACACATTCAGAGAGATGGTCCCTTACAACAGGGATGGAGCTATTCTCAGAATGGACACTAGAGGGCAGGCTCACCACACCAACACAGCCCCAGGTTAACAATAGCTTCTTTACAGAACCAGGAGACTTTCTGCTAAACTAAAAAGATGAATACGGAGAATCCTCCTCAGGCTGTCAGACACACTGCTCTGGATCTCTGCTTTGGGGGCTCACAGTAAGGGGTCACACGGGTGGGATTTTCACAGCTGAGGTCACCTGTGCACAGGTGTTCTATAACAAACACCTTCACCTGCCATGGTGGACAGGCACCAGCTTACACAATCTAACTACTCTACCTTTATGTCTTCAGAATTAAATCCCCTATTAATAACGTACAATTTAACATAATACCATATACAATAATATATTATTCAGTAAAATGGGGGAAAAGGGAGAAATGTTTCACACCTCATCCATGGAGGACTTTTTAGAGTCGTCGTCTTCATCATCGTCATCATCGCTCTCTGCCTCCGCCTCCCCTAGAAGTCAAAGGTCACACAGGTGGCTTCAGGTCAGCTGTTTTCACACTTTTAATTGAAACCAATCCAACCGTCCCACAGAATCCGGCATCTGCCGGGTGATCAATGATTCATGATTTATCATTTAATGCAAGTAATAATATTTAACATATAAGTTCATATTGAAGTACCTGAACATTAAACTCCAGAGAATGCTACACTAATGGTACGCCTATCTGGGGGGGGTCCTGCCGAAGAACAGCCGCTCCCTCCCTGCCCCCCCTCCCCCGCCTCCCCCCCGCCCAATGAACCCAACAACAGGATCCAACACAGCATTCCTGAGCAGGACAGTGTAATCAGATCAAGTGCTGTCGGGGCGTAATTGGGATATACGGCCTGATGCACAGGGATGGGAGAGCGTGTGGAAACAGGACCGGTCTGGAGTGCACTGGAGGCCAGGCCTCGTCTCTGGGCCCCAGGCCAGTATCTCCTAATAAGGCCTGGCCTGCGGACCAGACCTTCACCTGGAGCACTACAACCCTTCACACACCGCCGCAGCTGCACAAACACACTCTCCCCACGATCAGAGGGAACATGACAAACACACTCTCCCCAGGATCAGAGGGAACATGACAAACACACCTTCCCCAGGATCAGAGGGAACATGACAAACACACCTTCCCCAGGATCAGAGGGAACATGACAAACACACCTTCCCCAGGATCAGAGGGAACATGACAAACACACCTTCCCCAGGATCAGAGGGAACAGGATTCTCTCACAGTTGCACTCCTTGTGTTTTGCAGAAAATTCTCTTGGATCTACAGGGATTTTTTTTTTTTTTTTACCAAAAGAGTTGAAATATTTCGAATAGCAATAGTGTGACCCAGGTCTGTCTCAGCTCACGCCAACATCAATGCACTTTCTCCTTCGATTAGCAAAAGCAGCCGTTTACTTACATTTTTCACAAGTACTTTCCTAAAAGATAAAAAAATAAAATCTTGATGAAATGGTGGCTAAAGCTATGTGAAGAGAGGAATTCCCACGGCACAGGCTGCCTGTCTCGGTGTTTGTCCAGCACACATTTTGCGTAGAGGACGTGATTTGCATAGCGAAGGCTCGGGACACACTGGAGCACAGCGCTGATGTTTAATTCACTGACTAATTCCAGCCTGTCGTCCCACTGAAGCAGAAGCTCATTCTGCATCCTCTCCGGGCCCGACGCCATCTCCAGCATCAGGGCGAGGCCCAGACCTCACGCCATAAAATGATAAATTAACCTCTGAGTGTGTGTGTGTGTGTGTGTGTGTGTTTGTGTGTGTGTGTGTGTCTAATAGAGAGAGCAAGAGGGAGAAATAAAACAGGAAAGAGTGTGTGACAGAATGAGCGTGTGTGTGTGTTTGTATGTGCGTGTGTTTGTATGTGAGTATGTGTTTGCGTGAGTGATCCACTTCGCTGACTGGCCACACCCCTATCCCTGCCCATAAGCAGAGACTCAGATCAGCAGGGACAGGAGAAAATAACCTACTGGAATGCAAATGAGGATGACAGCAGACAGTTGTGCGCTTGAGCCAATCAGAAAACAGGGCACTCAAGCCAATCACAAAGCAGACCAAACCAGGAGATTTGCCTATTCATTAGAAATGTACCAGAAAATCACTTCCGTTGTTGCAGTGATTTAATTTAGCACATGAGAAACAGGAGACATATCTGTGCTTGTCTTATCACATATAATACACAAAACAAATTAAACACAAAATTACAAATACTAAAAAACATGACATGAAATGTGAACATCTAGAGCTTGTGCTATTAAATGTATGTGAGAAATTCATAAGTAAAGAGACACAGTTTTTTTTACTGATCTAGGTACTGTGGCTGAACCATAGAGCTGTGCTGGACTGAATGGGCCTTTGATGTTTTTATGAATGACTGTACCTCACATGGCCTGCTAGCCAATGGGCTGCCTGCTGAATTTTCATTTCTGTTCTGTTTTATTTGTCAATTTGGATAATTCATTCTGTTCATGAGGAACAGCAGACATCTTGGTGGTTTGGGGGGTCTCTCACCTGTAGATTTGATTGTGTGGGGTTTGAGGTCATTGCTCTCCTGACTGGCTTGCAGGGCGGAGTCTGGAATCTCCAGGTTGGTGGATCCTGTGTGTGGGAATTAAGGAATCCCGCCCCCTTCATTAAAACCCCGCCCCTCTCATCATTAAAATCTATCTGCTCTTAATTCAGCTCCACCCCCCAAACATTTAGCACCACCCATCAATAACTGGCCCCTCCCTTTTCTGTAAAAAACCACACCTCACAATAATTCAACCTTCACTCCTTCCTCTTCCTGTCCAAAACTTTCAAAACACAAAAGACACAATGGAGAAATAAAAATAAAAAAACACACAACTTTGCATGATGTGCTCAAGCAGATACCAAGAGTCTCACTCTGCTCAGTCAGTCAGTCAGAACACAGCCCCTCTTCTCCCCTACCGCTCAGCGCAGAGTAAAATATTTAAGTCTGTTACACAAAGTTGTGCATTTGAGTTTGGCAGGTGGAGAATTTGACAGACAGACAAGAGAAATCAGGGTCAGCTGAGGACAAAAAATGTGAAAAATTAAATAGTTTCTACAAGAAGACTGGACAGCAAGGTCACGCCCAGCCTGCTGCTGCAGTCAGGGAGTCCCCCCGGGGGGGCTGCTTTTCTGCTGCACATTTTCTTGCTAGAACAGATTTTTAACATAATGCAGGTTTGGCTCAATCTTTTATTTAGTCTGTGAACTCAGTACCCAAGTGGCCACACTTTCAACAGTTAGAACTTCACTACAGGAGCTGTAGGTCCATCAATTAATCAACAGAAACTGTAAAACTGCTTCAGAAGGAATCCCTTCCCACAGCACAACGGAGAAAGGGAAAGCATCTCTACTCTTAAGATCGAATCTGACTGCTTAAATGTCCCTAATGAATATGGGATATTCAGTCTTTTCAACATGAATACCTGTTTCTGATTCAACTAACTCATCCCTCATTAGATAGTTAAAGTGTTGAATCAAAAACAATTAACAGCTCATTATAATTCATGGAAGGCAATTAAGATTGAAATGCAAAGCAGCACACACAGGGGAATATTCGGCTGAGCCAATGAGCCCACAGCAGGCATGCAGTACCAGTGACCAGCACCAGGGGGCGGTGTGAAATAAAGAACGACCGGATCGTTTACTTCTGCCTGAGTGATTGACGGCCCGGCGATTCAGTTAGAACAGTATTGATTATGTCCCCATCTGTCATTCAGCTGGGAACACAATGACAGCAAATGGTGGATGACGGACAGGCACACAAACAGACAGCTCAATTCAGCACGGGGACGGGCTTCAGAGGGCCACATAGGGAGAGTGTGTGTGTGTGTGTGTGTGTGTGTGTGTGTGAGGGTGGAGTGTGTGTGTGTGTGTGTGTGTGTGAGGGTGGAGTGTGTGTGTGTGTGTGTGAGGGTGGAGTGTGTGTGTGTGTGAGGGTGCAGTGTGTGTGTGTGTGTGTGTGTGTGTGTGAGGGTGGAGTGTGTGTGTGTGTGTGTGTGAGGGTGCAGTGTGTGTATGGGGCTGCAGTGTGTATGAGGGAGCAGTGTGTGTGTGAGGGAGCAGTGTGTGTATGGGGCCGCAGTGTGTATGGGGGAGCAGTGTGTGTTGTATGGGGCCGCAGTGTGTATGAGGGAGCAGTGTGTATGAGGGAGCAGTGTGTATGGGGGCGCAGTGTTTTTGCATGGGGGCGCAGGTGCAGTACCTGTGCTGGGCGAGGACGGCTCGAACACGCTGGACGAGTCGCTGAAGGTGTTGGAGGTCTGCTCTGACAGCTTCTTCTTCCCGCTGCCCTCAGACTTGTGCGACTTCTTCTTGTTTTTGATCAGGATCTTCCCCAGCAGGTCCTGGGGGCTGGGCAGGGGAGCACTCGCCTCCAGCTGAGGAGGAACATCAGCATGAGCGTGTGTGTGTGTGTGTGTGTGTGTGCCCGTGTGTGTGTGTGTGTGTGTCTGTGTGTGTGTGTGCCCGTGTGTGTGTGTGTGTGTGTCTGTGTGTGTGTGTGCCCGTGTGTGTGTGTGTCTGTGTGTGTCTGTGTGTGTCTGTGTCTGTGTGCAACATGCTGTTCTCACAGAATATCACATTTCCTACCTTATTTGCTCTCTCCCTCTCTCTGTCTCTTTCTCTCTCCGTCTCTTTCTCTCTCCCTCTCTCTGTCTCTTTCTCTCTTCCTCTCTCTGTCTCTTTCTCTCTCCCTCTCTCTGTCTCTTTCTCCCTCTCTCTCTCTCTGTCTCTCTGTCTCTCTCTCTCTCTCTCTCTCCCTCTGTCTCCCAGCAGAGGGCTGATAACAGCGGAACTTGTAAAAGGCCGGCGGGGGTTCGTAGGGCTGGCCTGCTGTTGACATGGCGATGGCCCTGGCGACGGGCCATGGATACGGCCCCATCGCGGCCGTCAGCAGGTACGGGCCGAAAGATTAGCGCGGTGGCGCCGCTAGCGCACAGGAAGTGGCTCTTACGAACGGGCTTGCTCCACTTCCAGCACACAAAGCAAGCTTTCACTGGTACCCATGGAAACCAGGAAGCTAGATAAAGGATTTGCCAAGAACTGGAGGGGAGGGGGGGGAGGGATGTGGTGACTGGGTGGAGGTGGGGGGGTGGGGGGCTAGTGGGGAGCTTTTGGATTCTGGGTTCCACATTTCCTTTTTACTTTGGCCTGGTACTCGGTGTTTATGTGGCTCTCCGTGTGCAGATAAACTCACATGATGAAGAGTGATGATAGAAGGGGGAGAGGGGTTACACAGTGTGTGTGTGTGTGTGTGTCCACAAAGCAGTATCCAACAGGTTGTCCCTGCTATACACTTAGAAAAGTATGTGTTTGTGTGGTTGTGTGTGTGTGTGCGTGTGTTTGTGTATTAACATGCATGCGTCCGTGTGTGAGTGTATGTGTGTGTGTGTGTGTGTGTGTGTATGGGGTGGGAGGACCCTTGTTCTCAGTGCAGGCACTGTTATTACTGAGACAGCATGAACACATGTACTTACAGGATATTTTTCCAGTGGTTCGGTGAGAAGTGCATCGCCAAATATTGATCTGCAATATTCTGCCATCTTTGCCTGCTGCTTTGGGCTGCGATGCAAGACAAACAGAGAGCGGGCACCTTACAGACCGCACACAAACAGAGACAGGCCAGGAGTACAGTATTAACACAGGGGCGATTACAGACCGCACACAAACAGAGACAGGCCATGAGTACAGTATTAACACATGACCGCGGCAGCAAACGTCTGTTAACCTGTAATGACGCTCGCCCCGGGCCCAGCTGCTCGGCTGGCTTCCGCTCAAACGCTCAGGTCACGCAGGGTACACCCCTCACCGCTAACAGTAAAGTGGTGCGCCAGCAGTTTGCTAATGCGGTGCCACGCGGTGTGTGTGTGTGTGCTGGTGCTTGGGCCTGGCAGGGCAGGACGATGTTAAGGAAGCGCAGTTATTTAATCCATGTTAAGGAAGCGCAGTTATATAATCCACGGTAATCTTTCCGCTCCTGGCCGCCATGGTGGCGGCGGGGGCACCAGGTGCGAGGGGGGGCGCTGTGACTCACGAGTCCACGTGGTTCTCGAACGACAGGATGACGGGGAAGGGCGAGGTTTTGAAGGCGCACTCCGCGATGGCCTCGATGACTTCCTGCACAAAGAGAAAAACGACATAAAACCAAACAGATGTTCTCTTATCATTTAAAAAGTGACCTATAATACACACACCCATCATGATGGGCTCTGGCCAAAAGTGAAACACCCAAATCCTGTATGGGAACGGATGTGTCACTGCAAGCAGCTCTGTAAAGAACAGCCTGACAGCACGTTTAAAAAGATGTAACTTCGCACACAATCAACGTCAGGCATTATCTTCTTGTTTTTAAATTCACCATACAAAAATGCATTAAACTCTGAACGATACACTCCACTGCATGAATAGACCATACCGCTCACTCATACCTCACACGATCACCTCTCGCCATCTTCTCGCTATCTTAACCCCGCACCTTAAAGGAGATCTCCGTTGTCATGGTGAAGCCGTGCGTGATGACGGGCTCTTCCTCGGCAGTCCGGCCCTTCCAGCAGTCCAGCTCCACGCAGCGGCACCCGGACAGCAGAACCTGCCGGTACATCTCCACCGAGGAGTTACCTGCCAGCTGCCCCGCTGTGGAGACACGCCCACACACACCTGGCTGAGCCACGCCCTCCAGCCCACACCCAGCCCACCGCAGACTCCCCTACACCCCACCGCTCTGTCGCATGCGTCAGGAGAGCTGAGAGGCGGGGCCTGCAGCCCACGCGCTTTCCCGTGATTTCTCACAGGCAGTATGTGCTCTGTGGGGGAGAGCGAGGGGGCGGGGCTGCAGTATATCAGGAACACTGGCACTGCCAGGGGTGCCGTTAGCCACAGTGTCTGATACCCGCTCAACAGTGCCAACATTCATCATACAGCACACACTGAGCCAGGCTGCTCTCATATGACTGATGTACAGCAGAGTAGCTCTGTACTGCAGTGTGTCTGTGCTGCAGTGTGTCCATGCTGCAGTGTCTGTACTGCAGTGTGTCTGTACTGCAGTGTGTCCGTGCTGCAGTGTCTGTACTGCAGTGTGTGTCTGTGCAGCAGTGTGTGGCTGTACTGCAGTGTCTCTAACTGTCTCTCAGCAGCAGTGATGCCCTGCAGCAGAGAACCTGTTTCCCTGTGCACTGGGGCTTCTGTGTCTGTTACTTTACGATTTGGCCACAATGGCTCCAGTGATCTAATGAATCACACTCTGGAGATGGCTTCCTCCCAACAGCAGAGTTCCTGTTCACCAGTACAGCACACCAGTACAATGACCAATGAGGAGGGTGTTATGGGTGTGGTTAGCTGTGAGGCAGGTGTTGTGGGCGGGGTTAGCTGTGCGATAGGTGTTATGGGTGTGGTTAGCTGTGAGGCAGGCGTTATGGGCGTGGTTACCTGTGAGGAGGTGTTGTGGGCGGGGTTACCTGTGAGGAGGTGTTGTGGGCGAGGTTACCTGTGAGGTAGGTGTTGTGGGAGGAGTTGATGAAGTAGTGGGACATGGGTAGGGTCATGTCCTCGCTCTGGTCCAGCTTTTCGGGGGGAATGACCACGTTCTCCTCTCCATTCAGGTACCGGGAGAACCCCTCCACCGACATCTGCCCTGTAACATAAACGCCATCAATCAATCACCCCATTAATCAATCACCCCATTAATCAAACAACCCATTAATCAATCACCCTATTAATCAATCAGCCCATTAATCAATCACCCCATTAATCAAACAACCTATCAATCTCATTTCACAAATCAATCAATCAATCAATCTCATTTCATAAATCAATCAATCAGTCAATCTCATTTCACAAATCAATCAATCAGTCAATCTCATTTCACCAATCAATCAATCAATCAATCAATCAATCAATCTTGATTTATTTGAAAACCTTGCGTTCCAATGTCCATCAGGAAACACAGCTCCTGCTCTCTTAGAGGCTCTGATTGATTGGCTGTGACTGGCTGGACAGTGAAGCCAATCAGCAGAGCTGAGCAGGATGAGAAACTTTAATACACTCAGACAGTGTGCCTTGAGTCTTCAGCAGGGGAAGGAGCTCCAAACTCAGGCTCCTAATACTTACGCACTTCAGTGCGTCTAATGAGCGACGCACCTCTTTCTGTTCTGCTGACACGTCCTTTAATCTGCGATCGTTAGCGCGGAGAATCTGGAGAGAGAGCCCGACGCAGACTCATCTTGCGGGGACGCCGTCAGAACGGCAAACGGCCGTTAACCGTCACATCATCACATTCCGCACAGGAGAAAGAGTCCCTGGACAGCACGCTCCCCGCCCCACTCCTCTCTAATTAAAACCCCCCCTGTCCTCAGAAGAATTTCCACCCTAATTACCACCGGACCCGTCGTATCCCGACAGCGGCGCACTGTTGGGTAACGACTCCACAGGGGGCTGACTCTAATCTCTCTGATTGGCCAGCTGTAGTACAGGAAGACACACGGTTGCGCAGCAGCGCCCCCAGTGGACAGTGGAGGGAATGACACAGCGATGCGAAGGGGGGGAGGACTGTAGGATGGGGGGGCACGTAAACAAGCGGGCTGCGGTGTGCAGGAGGCAGCCAGCGGACCGGAAGGGACTCAAACAAGCAGAGAGGCGCAGCGCCCCCAGTGGACAGTGGAGGGAATGACACGGCGATGCGACGGGGGGGGGGGGGGGGGGGGGGGGGGGGGGGGGGGGGGGGGGGACTGTAGGATGGGGGGGGGCACGTAAACAAGTGGGCCGCGGTATGCAGGAGGCAGCCAGCGGAGCGGAAGGGACTCAAACGGGCAGAGAGGCGCAGCGGGAGAGAACGGGTCCAGATTCCTAAATCAGGCGCAAACGGCGGTTCTGGCGGCGGGTCAAACGGGGTGAGGGCCCGAGAGCGGCGGCGCTCGCCTGAACACAAAAAAACAAAATAAAACACAGAGCTCTGAGAGTCTCTGGCACGGGCCGAACAGCTTAATGGGCCCGTTAAAGGGGTCATGTTTCGGGTATTAAGACACAGGAAGGAGGAGATGCGGCGTGTCGCTGGGCAGCGTTATCTCACGGTCAGACACGCGCGCGGGCAGCTCATTCCAAACGCTGCAGGCTAATGAACGCTAGCCACGAGAAAAAATAACAAAAACAGGACAAAACGCTTCGCAGCTCGCTTCCTGAGTACCTCGTTCCCTCTGACTGAGGGGAGGTGAACACAGGCGCTACAGTGAATTACCAAACGTCTGACTTCACTTTCCCAGGAGTCAAATAAACAGCGGATCAGGAAACGCCACAATGCGCCTGTAAGAGAAGGCGCCTGCCTGAATATCACACCCTGAACAGCAGGAACCTCACGGAACAGCACATTCTGAACCATTCTCATGCTCTCAAACCATCAGCCCAAGCAAACTGACGCTGTGGAGAGAACGTGATCACTTCGACCAATCAGCTGATGGAATACATACGACAGTCAGCAGGCGTGAGCGGCGATCTCCAGCGATTCTCTACAGCCACCAGATCTGCAGACTCTTTACCGCTGATACCAATTTGAAACCATCAGATTTCACGCATGTTATGAATATTAATCAAGGGGGTGGAGCCCAGAGCAACGGCACTGGGAATGGATGGGAGGGCAGGTGCCCACCATCTGGTTACGGTAGAGCCGCAAGGTCCAGTCCTAACCCAGAAGAGCCAGAGTGGGCACAGGGTTCAAACACAGCTGATCCACAGAGAGAGGCCTTGACTGAGCACCGTGACCAGTTGAATCGTTGAACTGGGTGTTTTTCAGCGCTGGGCAGAACAATAGCCTGTTTCCACACTCACACTGATGGGTTAGGAGTGGACACCCCTGTTATAGAGAACCTGTGATGCTCTACAATCAATACTGTCAGATGTCCTCCTTAAAACACCCCCCCCCCCACCAGGCCCAGCATTGACAAGTAAACAAGCCCCCCCCCCCCACATTTTTTTGGACTGAAATAAGTAAACACATACTCTCTCGTACCGAAGCTCTTTAATCTAGATTTGGCAGACAGAGCGGCCCGGGCGATGCCTCTGACTCATTTATTTGTTTCAGGACGTGAGCGAGGCCAGTTGTCCTGAGCAGGCCGGGTCGGGCGGGCCGGGCAGACTGTGAGGTGCGGAGGGCAGAGGCGTTTGGCAGTAATGTGCTTTATGCCACGCTGGGATCCACAGCAGGCCGAACACGGACGCTGCTTTCAATTACTCTGAGTGCCGAGGCGTGTCCCCGGAGTGACCGGCGTCTCCTCCTGCTTCGTCAGGCCGCCGCAGGGCGTGTCCCGCGAGAAGCAATCACATTCATCCTCCATGACTCCGTTACCGGGGCAACGACCCCCGGCAGGTGGGGGGGAGGGCATAACACTTGAGAAACGAGGGGCGGGGTTAAAATCTCAGCTGGTACAGCAGAACCGCACAGACGCACAGTTACAGACAGGCTGGATACCTGAATACAAACTGCCTCAATCAAGCCACTGATTACTGATGAAAAATCTCTAAATACCCCCAAAATTAGTCAAAGGTGTGTATCTTAACACTGTTCTACTAAATTCGCGCATGGATGCACCTAGGTTATTTATTGGGTTGCCAGGTTGGCTGGAATGAACTGGGTTGCCAGATTGGAGGTAAATTGGTATTAATGGGGGACGACCTCTCTGTGCCAGGTCATTGCTGGGTTCGTACGTATGGTGTTGCCAGGTTGGTGCTGGTATTAAGGGTGGCTCACCTCTCTGTGCCAGGTCAGTGTTGGGTTGGTATGTATGGGGTTGCCAGGTTGGTGCTGGTATTAAGGGTGGCTCACCTCTCTGTGCCAGGTTGTCGTTGGGCTCGTATGTATGGGGTTGCCAGGTTGGTGTTGTGTTGGTATGTATGGGGTTGCCAGGTTGGTTTAGGGGGGGTTTTAACGGTGGCTCACCTCTCTGTGCCAGGTTGTCGTTGGGCTCGTATGTATGGGGTTGCCAGGTTGGTGTTGGGTTGGTATGTATGGGGTTGCCAGGTTGGTGCTGGTATGAAGGGTGGCTCACCTCTCTGTGCCAGGTTGTCGTTGGGCTCGTATGTATGGGGTTGCCAGGTTGGTTTAGGGGGGGTTTTAACGGTGGCTCACCTCTCTGTGCCAGGTTGTCGTTGGGCTCGTATTTGTCGATGAGCTGCTGCACTTGCTCGGGCTTCAGTGGAGGGTACAGGATCTCGTTCAGGCGCGGGTCCCGCTGCTTGTTGTTTATGAACTCCGTCACCTGCTCCAGGGTCAGGTAGGGTCGGCTCTTGGCCCCGCTGAGGATGATGGGAAACGGAGGCAGACGCGGGGGCGCGTGTCAGGAGCGTAGTTCCATTCAGACGCAGCGCGTTTCGCGTCCGCAGCCCACGCTAGCGGCTTCCTCAGAGCGATCACGCCGCTGTCGCCCAGCGCAGACACGGGGGGGGAGGCTGAACCGGACGCGCAGAAATCGATGCTCTCCTCCCCAGCTCTGTCTGCACCCCTCTCCCCCGCTGCAGCCATTTTCCCTCTATTTCATGGAGTGTCAGAGAGCCAGTTACAGTCATTAGACCTCTCTGCCTGCTCCTCCGGCCCCCGCAACCTCCCCCACCCCCCACCACCACCCCCCCCCCAAACCAGAGCTGAACTAACCCAACCCTAACAGAACCCCACATTACCGCTACAGCAGAGATAACACAGATAATACGCACCGATAATACGCACCGAGAGGCTCCTGATGGAATATGGATTGTTTTTTGCTTAACTCATAAATTCAGTGCAATTGCTGGGAAATTAAAAATCAAAGATTGGCTGTTTCATTAAGGAGAGAATAAAACGCTGTAAAATCAGGCCCGGCGGCTTCATCTCCTCCCGCGCCCCGGTGCAGGTTCCTCTCTCTGGAGCTGCTTTAATGGGGCTCATAAATGTTATCATTCACTGCGCTCATTTTCACTGATTGCATTAGGCTGCAGACCAGCGCTCTCGCCCTGCAGTGAAGAGCTTTAGTGACCCGTATCGCCAGCTAGAGCGGCCTGTTTCACATGCTAGAGTGGCCTGTTTCACACGCTAGAGCGGCCTGTTTCACACACTAGAGCAGCCTGTTTCACACACTAGAGCGGCCTGTTTCACAAGCTAGAGCGGCTTGTTTCACACACCAGAGCGGCCTGTTTCACACACTAGAGCGGCCTGTTTCACACGCTAGAGCGGCTTGTTTCACACACTAGAGCGGCCTGTTTCACATGCTAGAGCGGCCTGTTTCACACACAAGTGTTTTGCATGCCCTTTCCCACTCACCGGTCACTGACAAATGGCCTTTTCACTCTTTACAGGAAGAAAATACCGCACTAATGTGGGAATTTGCCAAAACCGTGGAACACACAGCTAAACCACCCTCCCTGTACGGACCCTGGCAGCTGAACAGGCCGATGTTAACCCAGGGACAGACGCTTACATTCACTTGTGCGTTCATTCGTTTACGACTTCCATCCAGAACAACATAAAACTCGTTCCATTAAGCGTGGAGCGGACTATTCATTATCACCCATTTTATTCACTTTATTCATCCGGGCTGATTCTTTTACACTAAGATACTTCCTCGGCCATTAAGACCAGCAACACTAAGTGCAAATGACCTGAATAACAAGCAGTAGAATGGAGCAGAAACACTGGAGCCTTTTACTGATCCGAAAAACTGGCCTCCCAAACCGCTGAAATATGACCTCACCTGTAGGAGTGAGGAACACTGGCCTGAATACTAACTGCACAACACAAAGGCTGCACTTTACAGCCCAGTGAACAGCAACAAAAACCACACAGAAACGACAGCAGCACAGACGCAAGAAAGGGCTATAAGACAATAAAAACCACACAGAAATAACAGCAGCACAGACGCAAGAAAGGGCTATAAGACAATAAAAACCACACAGAAATAACAGCAGCACAGACCAAGAAAGGGCTATAAGACAATAAAAACCACACAGAAATAACAGCAGCACAGACTCAAGAAAGGGCTATAAGACAATAAAAACAACGCATCATTGTAAAAAAACAACAAAACAAAATAAGTTCACACACCATAATAAGGCAATTAAGGATGTAATTACTTGCCAGTAGATTATTAGGATAATTGACATGCTTGTTTATCAAGCAGAATGCATTTTGGTGGATTAATGATTTGTATATGTTCCTTATAGGTGATGGTAGTGTGGGGTATGGGGTAGTGTGGAGTGGGGTGCGGTGATGGGAGGGGGGAGGGGTTATTCATGTGTGTAGAAAGTGTGAATATAAATACACTTGTACATATATTCCTTCCCTGGAGGAGGTGTGACAGGAGGCGTTTTTGAGAGGAGAAGGGCGCTGCTCTTACTATTCAGAGAAGATGGTGTCTATCTCGGGCCGGGGGCAGATGCTGTTGAGCAGGACTCTGTAGATCTCAGGGGTAAAATCCTCAGGTGGGATGGAGTCATTCTGTGGGAAACAACCAATCAGAGAAGAGAAGAGGCAGTGAAAACCTCTACCTCTTAAACCAAAACACCCTTGACTATAAATAGTACCAAAACTTCAGACATACCACATCATTATTGAGATCAGTGGTATATGACTGTAAAGATCAGTGGTATATAACTGCAGAGTTCAGTGGTATATAACTGTACTGAGATCAGTGGTATATGACTGTAGAGATCAGTGGTATATAACTGTACTGAGATCAGTGGTATATGACTGTAGAGATCAGTGGTATATAACTGTACTGAGATCAGTGGTATATGACTGTAGAGATCAGTGGTATATAACTGTACTGAGATCAGTGGTATATGACTGTAGAGATCAGTGGTATATAACTGTACTGAGATGAGTGGTATATGACTGTAAAGATCAGTGGTATATAACTGTACTGAGATCAGTGGTATATGACTGTAGAGATCAGTGGTATATAACTGTACTGAGATCAGTGGTATATGACTGTAGAGATCAGTGGTATATGACTGTACTGAGATCAGTGGTATATAACTGTACTGAGATGAGTGGTATATGACTGTAAAGATCAGTGGTATATAACTGCAGAAATCCGTGGTAAGAGTTAAGAAAAGAGCTGCCCTGCTGGTCTTTGTTTTCAGTGTGAGACTGTCACTGTGTAATTTGCTGAAGATGGTAAAAGCTTTGATGGCACTGCTACATTCGGCAAGAATACCAAGAGACTCCCACAGAGTCCCTTAAGGGGATAAAAAACACTTACAAAAGGAAACATGGGAATCTTAGCACCATCATTAATTTTATCTATTTATTAATGAAACATCCTGACAAAAAAACACACCCACACTAATCACCTGCTGTGTAGGCGTGTGGTCTCAGTGAGGTAGGGCAGGCTAGTGGCACACACAAAGAAACTGCGATGAGGACCACATTATGAACAGAGAAAAGCTTCTGCGCCCTCCAGTTCTGTGTTTTTAACAGGGTGCGGTTTTAGTCTGTGACTCTCTGTGACTCTCATTAATATCAGTGAAGAGGGACTATCACAGCCACTGAGCTCACAGACCAAAGAGACGTGAAACCCACCCAGTAAACCCTGAGTAAAGTAAAGCTTAGCGTTAGCCCTGAGTAAGGCTTGAGTAAGCCCTGAGTAAGTCCTGAGTAAGGTTTTAGTAAACTCTGAGTAAGTCTTGAGTAAGCCATACCCTGCCTGATGGCAGACTGCTGTTCTCTAGCGCCGTCTCGACACGCTTTCGATCGGCACTGAACATCCGGAAGATGCTGCAAGACAGAAGAGGACAGGCCGTTAAATACACAAACACACACAACACCGGAGGAGTGAACATTTACACTGACTAACACACACAACACCGGAGGAGTGAACATTTACACACTGACTAACACACACAACACCGGAGGAGTGAACATTTACACACTGACTAACACACACAACACTGGAGGACTGCACATTTCCACACTGAAGGGAAACTCTGCAGAAGCGTGTCTATCAGAAGAGTGTGATGATTATTAGCCTAGCAGGTCCATCCTGATCTCCAGCAGGTACCTGCTCCAGCGTTGTGCATCTTACACCACGAAAATACAGAATAAAAAGGCACTGCACACTGAAGTCAAGCTGCATACGGCACTAGCTGCTGTAATCTGAATGGCTGTGGTTAATAATGCAGAGGACCATAAATGTAAGTGAAAGCAGAGTCCCGTGGCAGACGTGGACTTACTTCTTTACAGGAATGCGTCCCTCCGGATTGAGCTGCAGCTTCACGCGTGTGTATCTGCGTGTGGGAGATAAGAGCGGCCATGTTACTCAACACGCTGTTAGAGTGCACACCGAATAACAACGGCACCTCAACACAACATGCCACTCTGAGAAAGGGCTGTGTGCATGTGTGTCTGTGTGTGTGTGTGTGTGTGTGTGTGTGTATGAGTGTGTGTGTGTGTGTGAATGCGCGTGTGTGTGTGTGTGTGTGTATATGCATGAGTGTGTGTGTGTGTACTTGCGTGTTTGTGTATGAGTGTGTGTGTGTGTGTGTGTGTGCGTGTGTGTCTCTGTGTGTGTGTGTGTGTGTGTGTGTATGAGTGTGTGTGTGTGTGCAGGGGTGTGTGTGTGTCTGTGTGTGTATGTGTGTGTGTGTGAATGCGTGTGTGTGTGTCTCTGTGTGTGTGTGTGTAGGTGTGTGTGTGTCTCTGTGTGTGTGTGTGTGTGTCTGGCAGGTGATCCAGCCGCTCCACAGAGCCATTAAGGGCAGACACAGGCACAATGACAGAGCTAAAAATAGGCCGTGCAGCAGGAGCTGTGCGGCTGCGCTGTGTGATAAGTGGCTTTTCACAAATAATGAATGCTCATTACACGCTGTGTGTGCTGGGAGCAAAGTCAAAACATGCTAATGGTTAAACGAACTGCAGCGCCTGTTTCCCCGCCCCGCAAGGCCGCTGAACCGCGGCCCATGCCCGAGAGGACTGTGGGTAAAACTCCACTACATTCCCTCCACTGACCCTGGAGACAAGAGGTCATTTCTCCCCCGGCCTGCAGGAGGCGCTGTGGCCAAAGCAGGGGGAGCTAGAGCAGAGGTAAGGTAGCGGCCAGAGGGCACGCATCACTGAGCGCGCTCCGTAGGAACACACTGCTGTTTACTCTAAACCCTGACATACTGTCTGCAGATGTGCAGGGAGCTCAGTGTGTGTGTGTGTGTGTGTGTGTGTGCGAGTGTGTGTGTGTGCGTGTGTGTGTTTGTGTATGGAAAGTATGTGTGTGCGTGTGCGTGCTTGCGTGTTCACACGTGTGTATGGAAAGTGTGTGTGTTTGTGTATGGAAAGTATGTGTGTGCATATGCGTGCTTGCGTGTGTTTTGTGTGTGAGTATGTGTGTGTGTTTGTGTGAGAGTGTGTGCGTGTGTGTGTGTTTATATGGAAAGTGTGTGTGTGTGTGTGTGTGTGTGAGAGAGAGACATCAGAACAGTTGGACGTTGGAGAGCTGAACCAAACTATCGTACCTGAAACAGTTCCAGGGTCTCTTGAGCAAAATGGAAAGAACACTTTCCCCTTGTTTACATGGTCTTTTGTTTATAGTCCCATAGCTCATAAAATACATATTCTAGGCTTTCAGATTAAACAAACTATGTCTGATTTACATGTGCTTGGTAATATGATCACTGAAACTTATTACATATTCACACTGCACAACATGAATCTCTGCTACAGGCCCACAGTAAGAGCTCGCTCAGCCTCCATGTTTGTGTTCGTTTACTGAGCTGGCCTCTCGGCTCTCACTCCCTTATAAAGGAGATTCCTGTTTAAATAAAGATGAATGTTAAATCATGCGCTGGTGTGTTAAATGGACAGGGCACTGAGGCCCATAGCAGATGCCGGATAAAGATGTAAAGCCTTGATTATTTTATTGACTCACAGTTTGTCATTTTAGAGGCTGTAAGATTTAAAAAAAGAAGGTCAACATGTACTGGAACCCCTGAACTGCAAAGTAGGGTCAGTCACAGAGTGACTCAGTCAGGGTTGGGTCAGTCAGTAAGAGTGGCTCTGTCAGGGGTTGGGTCAGTCAGTAAGAGTGGCTCAGTCAGTGGTTGGGTCAGTCAGTAACAGTGACTCAGTCAGGGGTTGGGTCAGTCAGTAAGAGCAGCTCAGTCAGGGGTTGGGTCAGTCAGTAAGAGTGGCTCAGTCAACGGTTGGGT
This sequence comes from Anguilla anguilla, assembly GCF_013347855.1. Lineage (NCBI taxonomy): Eukaryota > Metazoa > Chordata > Actinopteri > Anguilliformes > Anguillidae > Anguilla > Anguilla anguilla. The sequence goes on along the minus strand of NC_049206.1, from coordinate 60,530,745 downwards.
CAGTCAGTAAGAGCAGCTCAGTCAGGGGTTGGGTCAGTCAGTAAGAGCAGCTCAGTCAGGGGTTGGGTCAGTCAGTAACAGTGGCTCAGTCAGGGGTTGGGTCAGTCAGTAAGAGCAGCTCAGTCAGGGGTTGGGTCAGTCAATAAGTGCAGCTCAGTCAGGAGTTTGGGTGAGTTAACCAGTGTGACTCAGTGAGGAATTTGGGTCTATCACAGAGTGTCTCAGGGGTTGGGTCAGTCAGTACGAGTGGCTCAGTCAGGGGTTGGGTCAGTCAGTAACAGTGACTCAGCCAGGGGTTGGGTCAGTCAGTAAGAGCAGCTCAGTCAGGGGTTGGGTCAGTCAGTAAGAGTGGCTCAGTCAGGGGTTGGGTCAGTCAGTAAGAGTGGCTCAGTCAGGGGTTGGGTCAGTCAGTAAGAGCAGCTCAGTCAGGGGTTGGGTCAGTCAGTAAATACAGCTCAGTCAGGGGTTGGGTCAGTCAGTAAGAGTGACTCAGTCAGGGGTTGGGTCAGTCAGTAAGAGTGACTCAGTCAGGGGTTGGGTCAGTCAGTAAGAGTGACTCAGTCAGGAGTTGGGTCAGTCAGTAAGAGTGGCTCAGTCAGGGGTTGGGTCAGTCAGTAAGAGCAGCTCAGTCAGGGGTTGGGTCAGTCAGTAAGAGTGGCTCAGTCAGGGGTTGGTCCAGTCAGTAACAGTGGCTCAGTCAGGGGTTGGGTCAGTCAGTAACAGTGACTCAGTGAGGAATTTGGGTCTATCACAGAGTGTCTCAGGGGTTGGGTCAGTAAGAGCAGCTCAGTCAGGGGTTGGGTCAGTCAGTAAGAGCAGCTCAGTCAGGAATACTCACGCTTTCTCCAAACAGGCTTCTCTGGACATGTTCTGAGCCAGCAGGTTAGATGCCAGGCTAAACAGCTCCTCAGCCCATTCCTGCAGAGGGGTACACACACACACACACACACACACGCGCACACACACACACACACACACACACACACACACACACACACACACACATATACACATATACACACACACACACGCACGCACGCACATACACACACACACACACACACACACACACACACATACACACACACACACAGAGTTTGACGGCAGCTCCGGGAACCCTGAAGAAGACTTCTGGGCAGCGCGACCACAGGCGCTGTTGGGCCAGAGTCCACACTAGAGCGATCGAGCGTCAGACTCCGGGAAACAGAGCGAGCAGCAGCCAGCTCCATCCTCACACAGAGCAGCAGCCAGCTCCATCCTCACACAGAGCAGCGGCCAGCTCCATCCTCACACAGAGCAGCAGCCAGCTCCATCCTCACACAGAGCAGCGGCCAGCTCCATCCTCACACAGAGCAGCAGCCAGCTCCATCCTCACACAGAGCAGCGGCCAGCTCCATCCTCACACAGAGCAGCAGCCAGCTCCATCCTCACACAGAGCAGCAGCCAGCTCCATCCTCACACAGAGCAGCGGACAGCGACCGGACAGCCCTCAGGAGGGCGAGGAGATGCAGCTCAGCGGGCGCGACCGTTTGGGCACGCACCTCCGCTGTTTGAGTTTGGCCCTGAGGGGCCAGTAACGTGTCATACGCTGCTGTGCTCACCTGGAGCAGACAGGAGTCAGGTGTCTGGCACCTGCGGAGCGGCGCTGTTCTGCTTCACAAACACACGCAGAAGCACACACTCCGCCATCTTTAAGCCGTCGTATCAAATGTAAAGTAAATCATACAGAGCCAGAGTTTGACCACTGGCCCCCAGAACCCCACTGGGTAAAAGGGTGGGGGGGTCATTAAATATTAGAAGCGGTTAGATACGGCACCCCCCTCCCCTCCCCAGAAACCTGTGTAATTCAGAGTAATCAGTAAATGCACGCAGCACGTGTGAGATCTGTGTGCAGCGCTGGGTGCTTCGCTGTGCTAAGCTAAGCTGCAGTGTGAGATCTGTGTGCAGCGCTGGGCGCTTCGCTGTGCTAAGCTATGCTGCGGTGTGAGATCTGTGTGCAGCGCTGGGTGCTTCGCTGTGCTAAGCTAAGCTGCGGTGTGAGATCTGTGTGCAGCGCTGGGCGCTACGCTGTGCTAAGCTATGCTGCGGTGTGAGATCTGTGTGTAGCGCTGGGTGCTTCGCTGTGCTAAGCTAAGCTGCGGTGTGAGATCTGTGTGCAGCGCTGGGCGCTACGCTGTGCTAAGCTATGCTGCGGTGTGAGATCTGTGTGTAGCGCTGGGTGCTTCGCTGTGCTAAGCTATGCTGCGGTGTGAGATCTGTGTGCAGCGCTGGGCGCTTCGCTACGCTAAGCTATGCTGCGGTGTGAGATCTGTGTGTAGCGCTGGGCACTTCGCTGTGCTAAGCTATGCTGCGGTGTGAGATCTGTGTGCAGCGCTGGGCGCTACGCTGTGCTAAGCTATGCTGCGGTGTGAGATCTGTGTGTAGCGCTGGGTGCTTCGCTGTGCTAAGCTAAGCTGCGGTGTGAGATCTGTGTGCAGCGCTGGGCGCTACGCTGTGCTAAGCTATGCTGCGGTGTGAGATCTGTGTGTAGCGCTGGGTGCTTCGCTGTGCTAAGCTATGCTGCGGTGTGAGATCTGTGAGTAGAGCTGGGCGCTTCGCTACGCTAAGCTATGCTGCGGTGTGAGATCTGTGTGCAGCGCTGGGTGCTTCGCTGTGCTAAGCTATGCTGCAGTGTGAGATCTGTGTGTAGCGCTGGGCGCTACGCTGCGCCGAGCTAAGCTGCGTTTTCCCTTTAAAAGCGACCTTTCCCAGGCCGGGGCTGCAGGGCTTGGTCTCCCCTCTGTGTTAATGAGTGACTCGCGTTTCTGTGGCCCTCCGGCGCGACTCGTCTCTGGAATAACCTCTCAGCAGCGCTCCTGCTCGCCCCTACGAGGAGACCCGCTCCGGCTGAGCGGCTTTCTGTGCCCGCAGCATCCAGAAAGAGCTCAAGATTACTCCTCTCCTCTCAACGCTGTGTGCAGTAATAACTCCACACGAAACTAAGCAAACATGCATTTGGCCTCGTAATACCCACACTGAACGCCACTAGCACAAGCGTAGTCTGCCAGCGAATATGAACTCGTCTAATATACATTTCATAGGAATATCTGTGTTGTTCAAGGAACAAACGAACCCTGAAAGTTTAAAAACATAACATTTGTGTAATAAGTACATTTTACAAACAAAAACCGAACAGATTAATCATATACTGCTGGCTAGGGGTACGATGTTATGTTTATAAAGGGTAGCACCCCAGTAACAAGTGTTTATAGGCATTTTTTCTTACTTTGTTTCTTTAAGAGTGTAGCGTAGCAGGGGAACAGGTGAGTGCACGTACCTTTGCCACATCCTCCTGGAAGGCCATGAAGTTCAGGTAGGTGATGTTGACCATGTCTGGACCGCTCACCACGGTCAGCTGCCGGTTCTCTATCTTCCCAACCAGGTTACCCACGTCCAGCAGCTCACGCAGCTTGGCCTCCTGGGAAATGGAGTAAAAGCCTTACATGAAGACTACAGCTCTCTCACACACACAAAAAAACTGGATTTCTGTCTTCTCTCCTCAGCTCCTAACAGGACACACTTGAGCTGAACATATTTTTTTTACACCAATTTGTGTCCTTTAAGCACCAATTAAAAGCGCTGAATGGCTTGTAATTGCGTAATTTGGGCTTTCTGATTGCTAATTAGAAACTCCAGATTCCTAATTAACGTCCCAGAATGACTCAGACTAGAGGCTCGAGGAGGACACAGCACTCCCTCGAAACGATCGGGACCCCTGACGCTCACTCTGAGCCACGCGCTCTTCTCTGATCCCTTATTGAACACCGCCAATGGGGAGAAGCAGAGCATTGTGGGATTGATCTCCCTCCACCTCCTGACTGACTAAGCTAGATTCAGCTGCTAAATCAATACAGACATCGCAAGCCGACATCTCCACAGGGTAATCTTCTCTCAGTCCTCTAGCACGAAAAGTGTGTTTTCGGGAGCGTGACTATGCTGCTAATATAATGAATCAGTGGGTTTATCTCTTGACTTATTTTACTATTATTTGCCAGTTAAAACAAATGTTAAATCAATTGATTCAGGTCCTATGCCATTTAACTGACCCTGCTGCTGGGCATTAAGTCCCACTTTAAATCAGTGAGCCTCTTCACAACCCTGCAGGAAGGAATCACACATTTTTACCATCATGTCCTTGTGCTCGTGACTTTAGAACTCCGGGGAAAAAAAAAACATTTTATCAGGCAGATGCTTGTCTTGGTACTTTAAAAAAAAAGACAACAAAGATAAATTTCTAACAGCAGCATGTATATGCAAGTCCAGTGAGTCCAGAGCAAACGCGTTCGCTTCACACAGGTGGACACGCCTGCTGCAGGGATGTAGCAACAGTTCACCTGTAGGATCTGAACCTGGAAGCCCCAGCTCAACCTGTCCAGCGTGCTGACCCTGGGGCTACTCCTGCCACCCCCCTAAAACCATCACAAAACGAAGATTCCGTTTCATACAAACCTACCCTGAAAAACGTACGGTTTAGCTGATTATTATTAGACCTTGCAGGTTCCGGGTTGCGGTTACCATTAGCCCTCTGTGACCGGGGACAAGAGTTGCGGGACGGAACTGGCCTTATCTGGTGGGGTTACAGCAATATCCCCCATCTCATCTGACGCGAATCGCGCGGCGTCCTTACACAGAATGACGAACAACATGCTCACCGGGAGGCGTCGCGACTGTGCAGGCGAAGCATAATAACGACCGTTTTTTTACGGTTTAAGTGTGTGTGCTGCATGCAAAACAGGTCTGCCGGCGTAATTAACGAAGCCAAAATGCCGCGCGAGGATTCCGCGCCGAAAGCAAATTGGATCCCGGTCGTTTTCCCTGTCGGATGAAAAGCCGCGCTGCTGTGTCTGCGGCTGTGGAACGCTGATAACTAGATGGCCAGCATCACATATCTTCGTCAAGATATACTGTCGACTTAACTGACGCCCGGAATCAATAAAAACGTTCATTCTTTTTGCTTAATAATAAACGCAAGTTCTAGTTTCGTTTTTTCTTTAAAAAAAAATCAGGTTCGGCACTTAACTTGCCAAACTTTTCGTAAAGGGGAAAAACAAAATGTGGACATTAAATTCAAAGTTCAGGACAAATAGTAGACTTCAGAGCCGAGTCATCCCATACACTTCGACTTAATTTATGTGACTGTGTTCAATCTAACGGTAAAGCGCGCTGTCCTTAAATTAAGCACTAAATTCATACATTATGCAAATATTTGATATACACATGTAACGTCTTTTGTTTTTTTAAGTAACGTGAGATTTTTGGTGGCCGCAGCAGTAGACAGGATAATTGGTTGCGTAAGACGCAAAAGAAATCCCTTAAATTGTTTACTAAACCTTAGCCTTTACGCCTTAACGTGAGCCGCAAAAAAAACGGCGCATCCCATAATTTCAGCCGCATAAAAATGTTTATACAGCGCTGATCCCTTCCTGTGATGAGTGAATAACATTAGACGTGATGTCCGGGACTGAGTGTCTCGTGCAGTCGATATGCGACGTAATGAACCAAAGACTCGCTCTTTATTAGTTTACGCAGGATTCTCCCGTACGGCCACACTGCAGCGACTTCAGCCATCAATACGTCCTGCCAGACAGAGACGTCAAATACGCTTTCAGCTCTGTGGACAGAAAGACGGCACATGCAAATTGTCGTCAATTATGTTAGAGTCAGACTGCCAGAAAATCCTTTTCTGAACACCCGGTCTGCTAATGAAATACACGGCTAAACAAATAAATTACATGCACAAATAAATACAAACTAGCAACCCCCCTGTCCTTGGACAGGCCTATCATTTCAGCTGTCTTCTCCTAATGATGCTTCATTATGCAAATGTGTCCGAAGGCATCTTTAGAAACATGTCCGTCTTCAAAAAACCACATGTGAACTGCGCTTCAGCTACTCCAGAAACGGAACACGTCAAACGAATAGAAGAGCCCAAGCGCCTCCTAATGAAACGAGTAGCCCGTTATCCAGCTCTAATCGGGCGCAGCGTGATTATAAAGCCAAATTGAGCTGTGGGCTCACGGGGGATTATGTGACATCACCCCCAAAGGCGCGGGGATTCGCTAAGGACAACATTTGCTTTGGGCCACGCGGAGAAGCACAGGCGCTTATTCTGTGAAGGCTCCGCACGAGATGAGCAGCGAGAGCGCGAGAACCCCGTTTATAGCGCAGGTCTGTCACCTGTTGCAGGTTCGAGCAGAGCACTTAAACCGAACACCCGACTATGTACGTTAATAAAGAACGCTGTATAATTGCACTGGATAAAAGTGTCTATTAAATGTGAAATGTAACTCCAGTGTTCTCATAACACTGCCATAAACAGAAGAACACCTGCCCCCGGAACTGCTGTTAAAACAAGCTTGACAGTTTTCGCGCACTTCAGTTTTTTTCTGTTGGCCTTTTTTTGACAGCATGACGGATTGTCTAGACCAGAAGATCACCGGCGAGGGCAGACCTGCTCACTCATGACAATGTTTCATTACTCGGTATTCAGATTTCTGCACTTAACTTGCCATATTGTATGAAGGCCATTTATCCTGAAACCGGATTAAATGCCTATTAAGTGCAAAAACGTGATTGTTTATCACAACCCAGGGGTATCCAGACAGAAATTCCACACAGACACAGAGCAGTAGGCTAATATTTCACATTTCATATTTTTATGAGTTTCAAATCCCCAGGGACCGAGGCAACGATGATTTCCATACGCAAATGAAAGACTCATTTATTTGACAGCTCATTTGACTGACATATAATTTCACACAAACACTGACAGAATTAATAACCTCACAGCTGTTATCTCCTGGGGGATGAATAGCGGGGGGGGGGGGGGGGGGGGGGGGGGGGGGGGGGGGGGGGGGGGGGGGGTAGGGGGGGGGGGAGCAGGATCCAGCAGGCCCACCCACCTGTATGAAAATCACTCACGCGCAGAAAATTACTGCATTACTAATACACATCATGCAGAGAAATGGACGTTGAGGGTACACATTTATAAGCCCATTTACACTTACAAGCTCTGCAAGCTCATCTGATTAAGAAAGTGAAATAGCCAAAGAAGGCAGTAGGGTATGGAAAGCCAACAGTGCCAAAAAGTAGCAGACGAATGAGAAAACGGCACGTCCTTAGACGAACAGAATGAACGTGCCACCAAGCTGATTTTTGATGGGTTAAAATCTGACTTGTTCATTGTTGACATGCTAAAATATGATGTGTTGAGGTGATTAAGATGTAGCTTATGTTAAGGGATTTAACACTATCTCATGAATACAACAGAACGCAACAACACGCTCAGGAAATGTCAAAGCGGTGACACATGACTTGATGTAATCTAGGAATCTACACAGAATTCCTGGATTGCTATTGGCTGAGGTTCTCTTAAGCGTGCTGAGACGAGCGGTAAAGTCGCACTGACACCATATTTTACAGACGTTTTGGCATCGATGGCTATGCGTAAGACGGAGACTTAGGTGAGAGAGAATGCTGAATATTCACAGGTATTTATAAACATGCTGTCCATAGATACAGGCAGGGGCCTGCATGACCTTGACATTTGACCTTTAATTTGAAGAGCTGACAGGATCCAGGGCACAGTGTGCAGGAAGACAGAGAGCAGTGGGCCTGTGAGGTTTCATTCCATCCCATAATTACCCGCCCCGGAGGCGGAGACCGAAAAATAAAGTATCAGGGGTCTTTGTGACCTTCACATGTGACACAGTGACCTGAAAACTGAGGAAAAACATGTCTGACAGATTCAATGGAAATGTAGGACAGGAGATCCTTGCTCTTAGATTCCCTGGATTGGGCGGGCCATGCAGAGCTTTTGATTGGCTGGTTTGGGCGGGCCATACAGAGCTTCCCAGGCAAGGTTAGGAGTGTTCGCCTAACTGCAGGAGTTGGAGAGGAAAATTGCTTCAATTCAATTGCTGCAGTTACAAGCGATAGAACACTGATCAGCCAACTGTAGTTACCATGGGAACTACACTAAGAAATGGAACACCCGTCAGCTCAACACAGCTGACTGTAGTTACCAGAGGAACCGGAGCAAGCGATGGAACGCCGGTCAGTTCAATTCAGCCTACAAGAGTAACCATGGAAACCGTAACAAGCGATGGAATGCTGGAGGACTCAGTACAGCAGACAGCTGAGACGCATCCTGAGACGCAGCCTGAGACGCGGGTATTAATCCTGATGATTTAGTGGGGCGGGCAGGCGAGCAGGGCTTCAGACAGGCGCTTCAGCCCTTATCCTGGAGGCATCACCGCCGACGCTCCAGACGCAGAACCGATGAGATAAACCAGCGCAGGCGTGACCGACGTCACCCACGCAGATCATTTACAAAACACCTGTCAGCGCCCGTCGATATTACACTGCCGTTAGCAGCAAGCGTCAACACAGCAAACCGCGGACACGCCGGTGACACCCAGGAAACCATTAGAGGGATCATTAGAGAGCGCAGCACATGCGCCTGGCCCGCTGCACACCACTGGACTCCATTTGCTTTTCTGACAGGAGAGCAGCCAGCCCCTCCTCCTCATGTGCGCTTCTTTCAGTTTATTCAGACGGGGGAAAGCAGATGCTAGGAGTGCACTCAGTGTGAAGTGCTGGGAGTAGTGATATTGGTGTTCAGAGCACACAGTGTTAGGTGTAGGGAGCAGTAATGTTGGTGTTAAGACTGTGCAGTGTTGGGAGCAGTAATGTTGGTGTTAAGAGCACACGGTGTTTGGGTTGGTAATGTTGGTGTTCAGACTGTGCGGTGTTGGGAGCAGCCGGCTGTGCGGGTTACGCCGCTCTCTCCATAAATCAAAGCCAGCGACGGCTCTGTCGGCAGTAAGTGCAAAAGGCAATCAGTCACTCATGTAGGCCACTTACACAACGGCCTGAAAGGGCAGGATTTTATTGGACAGCATCACTGCGGGGGGCGGGGTCGAGGGCCCATCCGCCCGTAATGAAGCCCTGTTCGGTCTTAACGAGCAGCGATTTAAAATATCCAATTACCCGGCTTAATAACCCGACAGGAACACGGCCACCGTATCTCTATTCACACGCACATCTCTCTCTGTGAGGAGCTCAAACGCATCCTAACTGCTGCGCTGCAGACATTTCCGCTGATCGCTTTCGCGGGTCCGAGGAAACGGGCTGCAGCATTCGGACTGCTCTCCCGGTCCGTCTAAACTAATTAAAACACTAAACAACGCAAACAAGTTTTCAGCTTGTCAGCAAGGCCAGGGCTGGTATGCTTACTGGGCTAAAACTGTCCTCCATATTGAAATGAATCTGGCTGAGAAATATGCGTTCAATATCCTAAACCTGGCTCAGCCTATGAGAACATTAGAGCGAAAGCAATATGCAGGACACCACTTTGTTTTCCCGGCCTTATTACTTGTTGTCCTCACATGCAATGGATTGTGGGGTTTCTGTTCTGTCACATCGCTGGCATCAGGAAGTTGTGATTTACTATAGAGCGCACTGTCAGTCCCATAATCCCTCTGTTCTTAGGAGCGTGTGCGTGGGGGGGGGGGGGCGTGATACTGCGATCCAGAGCTCAGGGACGCAAGCCCACCCTAATCCCAAATGCCCCCGAAATCTCGCCATATAACTGTCTAGCGCTGTCACAGAGCATCTCCCACAATGCACCGCTCTCACCTCACTTTTGACCTTGCACCTGTCTTGGCGTGTTTGTGAAGCGCCTGGGGGCACAGTCACTGTGTGTGAAACTGGCAGCACCCTTCAGCACACGCCGAGCAGCCTCCATCTTAGCGCCCTCCCTCGCCACATCGCTCGGCCCCTCTGGAGCGTGTCCTTCTCAGCGGCGGGCGCTGGTGGGCGGTCTGGGTGAAAGGGCGCAGGGAACGCGTCCCGCGTCTGACACACTGACCAGCTGTTTGTACCGGGAGGTGCTGTGAGAGGCCAGTCCGCTACGCTGCAGTTAGCGCTACAGCACAGGAAGCAGCTCATTCCTTTAATAAATACATGACCCATCACACACATACACATATACGCACAGACATACACACACACAGACACACACATATAGTGCACACACACTCCTACACAAGCACACACGCACAGAGCTCATGCACACATACACACACACACACACGCACACACACACTCACTCTCTCACACACACACACACACTCACACACACACACACCCCAGTCTCAGTGTGAACGTGTCTGAAAGGGTCATTGAGAGGACACGGTGGGTGTCTGCATTTTCCGGGTGGAGGGCATGAGCGCTCGATATTCAACATGTCCACCCATGCCCTGAATTCATACTGCTCTTCTAAGCACCGCTGATGCCCAGGATACCCCCCCCCACCCCCCCCAAAGGGACCAGCGATATGGAGAACTGGTGAAGAATTCTCACATTAAAGGAGGTCAGTCAGTGCTAAGCATTCATTATTTAACGGGTGCTGTGGCACAGGCCCGTTGGGGGCTTTTCGCTCTGCTTGTGCGCAGAGAACAGAACCCCGCCTTCCCCTGCCTTCCCCCGCCCTCCTGCATTCCACACGGGTCACAGCCGCCCAAAGCGCAGCTGGCTAACGGGACGTCAGCCGTGTTCCGGTTAAACTCGGCCAGCCCGTCCAGGCTTTTCCCAAAGCCAGCATGTCTGCTCACTGCCCCCGCGCCGCCTTGAATCCCAGTCAGCATCGCCCCGAGACTGGAGTAAAGCCGTATTAAGCTGCGATATGTAAAAGGGAACAGGCTGTTTAACGTGCAGCGGCGGCCATCTTTACACGTGATTTGGGTCCTGAATGCTGTCGATATGCGTGCGATATGCACAGCGGGGCTGTGTGTGTGATATGGGGGAGGGTGGGGGTGATGATGTCACTATGACAGCTAGGTTAGGGCACGAACTGTGCGTGTCCGCGAGAGGAACTGCTGGACTGCGGAGGGAGGAGAAGCAGCTGCTTGCCATCACTTTCCCGAGGACAGAAGGAGTTCCTACGCTCTGCACAAACACGCGAAACCGGGAGGAAACAGGGATGAACTTTTTCTGTTTCATAAGCAGCTCTGCGGCGCCCAGAGGAAACGAAGCGACAGCAAAGCGACTCATCACCCGTCCACCTGGAATTCATTCAGCTTCTCAGCAGCTTCTCAGCAGCGTGTCACCCTGCTCAACTGATATCACACTTCTGACTCATTCACATATTTTTTAAAAGGTCAACAAATCAACGTTTACCCAACTATAAAGGCTATTTTTTAACTGAGCTATTCTAATGAGGCAGATTTTGGGAATGTCGTGTTTTGTTTATTCTTTGGCTTGGATTCAATCAACGTTTGTCCTCAGCTATGTTAGTGTTTGTTCTTTTTTCACTAAAACACTTTGTACATTTCCAGCAGCCTGCGATATCTAACTGCGTCTGCACAGAAATAAAAATGAGCAAGTGCGTTATGTCGATCGGATCCTGGTGGTCTGAGTTTTTCATGAGGCCTTTTTGGCAGTGTTGCCATGGCCACTGAGAGTTCAGCACTGTTAGCATAGAGCGGGAATGCGCGGTCAGAGATGCCACACGCCATAAAATACCGAGCACACTGTCACCGGCGCTACAGAGCAGCGAGGCCCTATTTCTGCCCCTCTGTGTTTGGCGGGGGGGGGGGTGGGGATGTGCCGGTGGGGTGCCGGGGCAGGGGGGGGTGACGCGGCTGGGGCGGTGCCCTCCGGTCTCCAGGACGGGAATCGGGGTGGGGACGGGGCCTTTGTTCCTCTCCCTGACGCACGGGAGGTGCAGGGGGCTGAGGGAAAAGAGCTGACGTCGGCGTTGTTTGGTTTCTGTTCCTGTAAAAGCGGCCCGGGAGTTTTTCCTGGAGGTCGCCCAAAAACTCTGATCCACCGGAGTCGTAATTCCAAACCTCCGGCGAGGGCCTGCTTACAGTCACGGCAGGCCGGCCCGGACCCGCCGCCCCGGACAAGCAGCGCCGCAGACTTTACTTCCTGTCTGGACCCGCGCCAGCGGCCCGCGGCGGCGATGAGCTGCCCTGCGGCTCCACAATGCCAACGACACCACAGGGAGGAGCTCTGAGTGCGTTAGTGATAGCGATAGCGTCACAGGGCAGAGAGCAGGGTGTGCGTTAGCGTTAGCGTCATAGGGCAGAGAGCAGGGTGTGCGTTAGCGTTAGCGTCATAGGGCAGAGAGCAGGGTGTGCGTTAGCGTCACAGGGCAGAGAGCAGGGTGTGCGTTAGCGTTAGCGTCATAGGGCAGAGAGCAGGGTGTGCGTTAGCGTTAGCGTCATAGGGCAGAGAGCAGGGTGTGCGTTAGCGATAGCGTCACAGGGCAGAGAGCAGGGTGCGTATGTTAGCGTTATAGGGAAGGAATAGTGTATATGTTCGCGTTAGCCTTAAAAACGGTATAATGGTGCAGCTTCTTGCTTTTCCACCAGACTCTTCCTCATCGCTCCTCAAACCAAACACACATCTTCACCAAAGGAAGGCTATAAAGAGGGAGGGAAAGGAAAAGAGAAAGGGGGGGGAGACAGTGAGAAAGAGAACCGCTGGTGATGATCCAGAGCAGCAGGCCGAGGGGGGAGCTGTGCGCTTGTTTATGATCGTTATTGTAAAAGGTTTCTCCGGAGGGGAGAGGGGATGGAAACAGGGAGCATCTGTGGGCGAGGAAGACTCTGAGCGCCGAAGGCACTGGCATACTCTCCACCCCTCCGTCTCGCCGCTCGCCAAAAACAGGGCAGACGCCAGCGAGTCCGGCCGGCCCTGAAGCCGACTGGCTACTGAAACGCTGCCCTTAAAGACTCTTTAAAATCAGGCCCGTCGGCTGATCTTCTGAACACCGGCAGATGCAAATTTTTGGCATCATAAAAAAAAACCCTGGCTCCAAAATTTAGCCAATTTTGAATTTTATACAAAAAAATATAAAACGTACTTCATCCTTTGTGTACTACCAATGTTTTGTGGCTTATAGAAATGATAAACTAATAGGATTTTCTAAACCCTTTAAGTTGTGAGATCACAAATATGTGATTAGAATGTTCTTAACTCAACATTCTAATGCTGATGTCACAATCACTGCTGGTGACTGACAGTAGTGGAGTTCTAGAACACTGACTTAGAATTTTGAAGAAAAAAAAACATTCCAAAAAACCTACTCTTCAAAGGGTTTAAAAAAAACGCCATATATGTAAAATACTATAATTTAATGTCACAGTGTAATAATGAACCAGTTATTAAAATGTGAGTTTTTTTCCCCCGGCGCTGATGAGATTGTGGCCCGGGTCCCTGTGACCTGGTGTGGAGGTGACAGCTCCGCAGTGAGGCTGCGTTCGGCGCCGCTGACTGAGGCCTTTGAAGACGACTGAGTAAAGCGCCAGGTAATTAGCCCTGCTGGAGCGCTATCTAATCGCACAGCCGCCAGACACCCACACATGGGGGGCGGGCGAGGGGGGGGGCCTCAAACAGACACCCACACATGGGGGGCGGGCAAGGGGGGGGGCCTCAAACAGACACCCACGCTGGGGGGGCGGGCGAGGGGGGAGCCTCAAACAGACACCCACGCTGGGGGGGCAGGCAAAGGGGGGGCAGCCTCAAACACACACAGCGCCGCTTCCCAAAAGCCGCGGTCGTTAACCTTTAAGGGCAGACGTCCCGGTGTGGGGGCACTATCCTGTGTGCACAGCGTGTGCGAACACAGGGACATTAACACAGACCCCAGTCCTGACAGCAGCGTGTCTGTGTGTGTGTGTGTGTGTGTGTGTCTGTGTGTGTCTGTGTGTGTCTGTGTGTGTGTGTGTGTGTGTGTGTGTGTGTGTGTGTGCGTCTGTGTGTGTGTGTGTGTGTGTGTGTCTGTGTGTGTGTGTGTGTGTGTGTGTGTGTGTGTGTGCGTCTGTGTGTGTGTGTGTGTGTGTGTGTGTGTCTGTGTGTGTGTGTGTATGTGTGTCTGTGTGTGTGTGTGTGTGTCTGTATGTGTGTGTGTGTGTGTGTGTCTGTGTCTGTGTGTGTGTCTGTGTGTGTGTCTGTGTGTGTGTGTGTGCGTCTGTATGTGTGTGTGTGTTACACATCTGAACATCTCTCTCTCTCACTGAGGCTGACGCGTTTGGCTCACAGACCCACACACGCTCTTCCCCCGCTGGCTGAAGGTGGTCCAGCCCTGCGTCTGTACCCCGTTCTCCCTGGGGTGTCACGCACTCGACCCTCAGCCCGCTGCATGTTCACTGTGTGCAGGATGCATTTAGGTGATCCTATTTTTAAACCAGTCACTTCATTCCACAGCTGAGCACCAGAGAGCAAAGGGCTTAAATGCTCAGGCATCACGTTTGCATTGGATCCACATTGTACACGCTGTAAAAAACGTTCTGAATACTCAATATAAGGCAACGTGCTTTACTGAGTTTTTCAGTTTTGAGCTTAACTTTGCTAGAAAAACATATAACTCAATTTTTTTTACTAACAATGAAATTTGAGTTTTCTAAACGAAACAACAAATAAATTGGACTTGGCATAAGGACTTAAAAATCTAAGTTATGCCCAAAACTTAAACAATTAATGAAATTGAGTATTTGAACTGCGTGTAGATCTGCATAACAACGTAGACTCCTATAACTTGAGTAGATTCTTACAGCAGGTGTAGACTAGTATAATGTACAGAATTTTCCCTTTATTCGCACATCATAGGAACAAATTTGCATCTCCATTTTAAAGTAACAGGTTAAAAACAACATACAACAATGAAACCGAAATGTTTCAGTTCCATCTCCTGTTGTGTGGCTCTTCAGGTGAATCAGCTCACTTCTGTATTTTTCAGGAGGTACTGAGTTCCCAGGAATAATATATCAGCACAGATCTACCGCATGACACAGACGAGGCGGTGTTAGAAACGAAAGCGTCGGATTTCAGCGCAGCTCGGCTCGATTCACGCGCTTAAAAACGTGTGAAATCCGGCGTGGCCCACGATGAAACGGAGCGTTCGCCTGGAGAGGCGAACGGTGTGTGCGTTTGGCAAAGGGCACGCACACACCGGCCCGCCCCCACGCACACACCGGCCCGCCCCCACGCACACACCGGCCCGCCCCCACGCACACACCAGCCCGCCCCGCCCCATATTCATCTCCTTTCACTGAAGTGAGCCCCCTAAAGAGCTGCACCACTGATTAACTCTGTTTAATATTTATTTACCAGAAAACGACGCGGACGGGAGAAACAGCGAGCATTTTAACCCTTCCCGCTCCAGGCTGGACGGCATCGGTGGGGCAGACGCAAGCTGAGCTCACATCCCCATTCACAACATTCACAACATTCACAACATTCACAACATTCACAACATTCACAAGCGGGAAACACTGCACTGCAGAAATGAGTCTGAGCTTCAGTCACACAGCAGGGATTTTTAAAAGCCCATCAGAGTTACAGATCTGAGGATTACCATGGTAATATCACAGGCACTGCCGAGAGTGTAATAACTCAGAGGTTATTGCTTGAGTGTCAGATCTTCTGTTTAAATAAGGAGCCCTCGAGGGGGATTTGGGCTATGCAGACTTTTCTAAAATGCACTTCTGAAAGAGAAGCTGGACACAGGGCCATTCTTACAGACCTTACAGAAGTCTGTTACTGCTGTCAGTTACTATTACTGATGTCTGTCACTACTGTCTGTTACTGCTTGTCTGTTACTTCTGTCTGATGCTGTCTGTTACCATTACTGATGTCTGTCACTACTGTGTGTTACTGCTTGTCTGTTACTGCTGTCTGTTACTTCTGTCTGATACTTCTGTCTGATGCTGTCTGTTACCATTACTGATGTCTGTCACTACTGTCTGTTACTGCTCTCTGTTACTGCTGTCTGATGCTGTCTGTTACTGTACCATGTAATGAATCTGTTCAAATTCAGTCTACCCAGGAGTCATGAATATTAGCATTCTGAAATTAAAATTCTGAAACGCAGCAGGGTTTCTGCCCTTGTCTGCATAATGAAGAGTAGCCATGCTTGAGCAGTCACAGGGTCCTATGGGGAGAGACTGCGCCGAAGAGAGAGAGAGAAAGAGAGAGAGAGAGAGAGAGCAGCAACCCTAAATTTCAAAGCTCCTGGTGAATTCAGCCTGCAAGCCTGTTTAGCGAATCACCATTTGAGAGCTGAAATGAAGACTGGACTGGATTAAAAGTGTGGAATCGCCCCAGAGGGCTGAAATGAAACAATCGCACAAGAGCAGATTTTTATTGGAAGTTGGCACCCTGATGTTTCTGATTCAATATAATTAAATCTAGAAGCAGCCCAGTCTTCAGCTAAACTGCTTTCTGCACTACTTTACTCCATTTTACAAAATACAAAAAGACAAACCGTGAGGAATCTCCAACAGCAGCAAACACACTGTGCTGGACAGCGCTGGGCTGCACTGGACTGCGCTGGACTGTGCTGGACTGTGCTGGACTGTGCTAGACTGTGCAGGACTGTGCTGGACTGCACTGGACTGTGCCAGACTGCGCTGGACTGCACTGGACTGTGCCAGACTGCGCTGGACTGTGCTGGACTGTGCCGGACTGCGCTGGACTGCACTGGACTGCGCCAGACTGCGCTGGACTGTGTCAGACTGCGCTGGACTGCGCTGGACTGTGCTGGACTGTGTTGGACTGTGTTGGACTGCGCTCTGTGTGAAACGCTGCAGTTCTGATCCCTTACTGCTCTCCCGGTGTGAGGAACTTACTTTACCCTGTTCCCTTACTGTACTGTACTGCCCTCCCGATGTGAGGAACTTACTTTACCCTGTTCCCTTACTGTACTGCCCTCCCGATGTGAGGAACTTACTTTACCCTGTTCCCTTACTGTACTGTACTGCCCTCCCGATGTGAGGAACTTACTTTACCCTGTTCCCTTACTGTACTGCCCTCCCGATGTGAGGAACTTACTTTACCCTGTTCCCTTACTGTACTGTACTGCCCTCCCGATGTGAGGAACTTACTTTACCCTGTTCCCTTACTGTACTGTACTGCCCTCCCGATGTGAGGAACTTACTTTACCCTGTTCCCTTACTGTACTGCCCTCCCGGTGTGAGGAACTTACTTTACCCTGTTCCCTTACTGTACTGCCCTCCCGGTGTGAGGAACTTACTTTACCCTGTTCCCTTACTGTACTGCCCTCCCGGTGTGAGGAACTTACTTTACCCTGTTCCCTTACTGTACTGCCCTCCCGGTGTGAGGAACTTACTTTACCCTGTTCCCTTACTGTACTGCCCTCCCGGTGTGAGGAACTTACTTTACCCTGTTCCCTTACTGTACTGCCCTCCCGGTGTGAGGAACTTACTTTACCCTGTTCCCTTACTGTACTGCCCTCCCGGTGTGAGGAACTTACTTTACCCTGTTCCCTTACTGTACTGCCCTCCCGGTGTGAGGAACTTACTTTACCCTGTTCCCTTACTGTACTGTACTGCCCTCCCGATGTGAGGAACTTACTTTACCCTGTTCCCTTACTGTACTGTACTGCCCTCCCGATGTGAGGAACTTACTTTACCCTGTTCCCTTACTGTACTGTACTGCCCTCCCGATGTGAGGAACTTACTTTACCCTGTTCCCTTACTGTACTGTACTGCCCTCCCGATGTGAGGAACTTACTTTACCCTGTTCCCTTACTGTACTGTACTGCCCTCCCGATGTGAGGAACTTACTTTACCCTGTTCCCTTACTGTACTGTACTGCCCTCCCGATGTGAGGAACTTACTTTACCCTGTCTCAGCAGGATACGGCGTCAAAATGTAAACCGCCACACGAGCAACTGCCAGGTGCATAAATAATAATAAAATGAAAATGAAAAGGAATATCGACTTGGATCAGGCAGGGGATCAATACCCCCGCCCTGAAATACACAGCCACACGCGCTCAGAGGATTCTGTACATTAATCTGCCACAAAATCCCATGAGTCACCACAAATAAATAACTAAATAAATAAATAAATAAGCAAATAAAATCCCAGCAAGCATTTCTGTGTGGTTTTCACTCCGCAGCTTGGCACAGACTGACGCTTTAATGCACTTACCCAAAGCAATTTGGCACAAAATATGCAATATTGCAACGTAATCTAGTTTTGAAACTTACCAATTTACTGCCCTGCATTATTGCATTAGACACAGCTGGAATAAACTTTAGCATAATCCTTGATGTACAAACCTATATAGTTTAACTGATAAAAATCACCTAATTAATTTTTTTTTTTTAACTGTCTCATATTTTTAAGATAAGCAGTGAAAACTCTGTTCCAAGAGTGCCTTCCCAGAATGCCGCTCTGATGTTCTGGAACAGCTCATCAATTATGTACATTTGGGGAAAACAGTTCTATTTAAAGATTTATTTTGGCTGGTTCATTGATTGATTTTTTTTGCCCAGTGAAAAGTTTGGGTGTTTTTATCTGTGGTACGGTGTTAAGAGCTCATCTGACAGTAATCGGCTGCTGAATAAAACATGCTAACGGTTAGTGGTGTGTGGTTAGGGTTAGGGTTAGTGATTAGGGTTAGCGGTGTGTGGTTAGGGTTAGGGTTAGGGTTAGCGGTGTTGTGATTAGGGTTAGGGGTGTGTGTTTAGGGTTAGGGTTAGCGGTGTGTGGTTAGGGTTAGCAGTTAGGGTTAGGGTTAGGGTTTGTGTGTGGTTAGGGTTAGTGGTGTGTGGTGTTCCTCCTGCTGAGAAGCATTTCTGTCTTAAGGACGCGCTGAATGAATAAGCATTCAAACTGCAGAGGTGCAGAGCTACCAGCGTTCGGCACGAGGGTGAATAAATAAAACAAATAAATATCCTTAAACGGGTTTTCAGCCCTATCTGTGTGTGGTTTGCTGATGTGCCTAGGGGTCCATAGAGCGTGATTCAAACACAGGTGTCAAGTGCGCACTACCAGCGTGTACATAAAACAAACGAGAGCCTCACGCTCTCCCTGTCTAACTGCGCTTTTCATTTTACCCATCATTCCACAGTACATTTCCCATCAGCGCGGGATGTTAGCCCGATAATCACCGCTGTCTATCTGAGTGAGCAGTTTAACTGGCAGCTCACCTCTCCAGATTACACACCGGCACGTCCAGCAGGTACAGACCTCATAACGCAGGTACAGACCTCATAACACAGGTACAGACCTCATAACGCAGGTACAGACCTCATAACACAGGTACAGACCTCATAACGCAGGTACAGACCTCATAACACAGGTACAGACCTCATAACGCAGGTACAGACCTCATAACACAGGTACAGACCTCATAACGCAGGTACAGACCTCATAACACAGGTACAGACCTCATAACTCAGGTACAGACCTCATAAGTCAGGTACAGACCTCATAACGCAGGTACAGACCTCATAACACAGGTATAGACCTCATAACACAGGTATAGACCTCATAACACAGGTACAGACCTTATAACTCAGGTACAGACCTCATAACTCAGGTACAGACCACGGCAATGTGGAGTTCCTTCACCACATTTGAATTATTTATTAAAAATACCAAACATGCAGCTTTGACTCTGTGCCCTCCAATCAGAACACACACCTGAACTGGGAGTGGCTTAATGAGAGCTGAGGCCACGCCTCCCCACCCCCACCCCACGTTTCAGACAGGCAATAAGGTCCTGAGAACAGGGAAGGGGAGTGGGAAAATCAAATCACTGGCAAGTAAAAAAAAAAAAATGAAACAAACCACTATCGGGTAATGAAGGTAACAGGGACCCTGGTCTGGGAGTGATTATTGGATAGCTGGTTGTCAGGGTGACAGATGGCGAAGGCGGTCCCGGTGGGGTTTCCTAAAGCCCGTGTGCTGGACGGCCATTACCCAGCGTGGGCTAATGGGACCTAAGCGCTGCTCTGCTCCTCCACGGCTCTGAGGGACAGGCGTGCACCCCTGGGCCTGTAAGGACCCTGAACCACCCAACCGCCCCCACCCCCTCCCCCCCGAACCCCCCCGACCGAACTGACCAACCCGACCCAGCCAACCCAACCCCCCACCCCCCGAACCCCCCCCGACCGAACTGACCTGAGCAACCCGACCCAGCCAACCCCCCCGACCGAAGTGACCTGACCAACCCGACCCAGCCAACCCAACCCCCCCCCCCCCCGAACCCCCCCCGACCAAACTGACCCGACCAACCCAACCCGACCGACCCAACCCAACCCGACCGACCCCCCCCACCCCACTAACCCAGCCGCCCCATGAATCCGCCTCTTCTAGTCCACATTTCAGCAGAGAAGAGGTCAATTCTGAAAAGGGCACGACCGTAGTCTGGTAACACCTGTAAGCCGTACAAACAAACAACCTAAACCCTTCACTGAAACCCCTCTCTCAACAAACACTCACACACTCCCAGAGCTCCCCACCCCCCAAAAAATCAATCATTTCTGTTTGTACTTGTTTTAAAAATGTATATTCAGAGCCCAACGGAAAACCAGTAGAATGATGTTTATATACGCTTCTCCAAACACACACACACACACACACTATTATATATAAATATAGAACATTAAATATATATTGTGTTGAAACACAGCAAGCATGGTCAGTGTCAGTCTGTATAACAGGTGCAGGGTAAAGGGAGCTGTAATGTGACCTCATCAGCCTTCATGGAACCTGAAGTTATGATTTCATTTCTGCGCTGCGCACACTCAGAAAGGAGGGGTAACAAAGAGAGGGAATGGCGGAGGAGTGCGGCTGTGTAAGAGGCTGCTTCGCCCCCCCCCCCCCCCCAGGCTCTCTGAGGGCGCTGGAGTGAGAAAATAATTGCTTTCTGCTGATAACAGACTTCATCACCCACTTTTATTCTTCTGTTGACACGTTTCCTCTGTCTGCTAAAAGAGCAGCTTCCCCTCCTCCCCGGTCTCTCATTCAGAACCGCTCAGAGCCACAGACGCGGCCTGCACACAGTCACAGTCAGTCACAGTCACAGTCGGGCACAGTCACAGTCACAGTCACAGTCAGGCACAGTCACAGTCACAGTCGGGCACAGTCACAGTCACTACAGTCACAGTCACAGTCACAGTCACTACAGTCACAGTCAGGCACAGTCACAGTCACAGTCGGGCACAGTCACAGTCAGGCGCAGTCACAGTCACAGTCACAGTCAGGCACAGTCACAGTCACAGTCGGGCACAGTCACAGTCACTACAGTCACAGTCACAGTCACAGTCACAGTCACTACAGTCACAGTCAGGCACAGTCACAGTCACAGTCGGGCACAGTCACAGTCAGGCGCAGTCACAGTCACAGTCACAGTCAGGCACAGTCACAGTCACTACAGTCACAGTCAGGCACAGTCAGGCACAGTCACAGTCAGGCACAGTCACAGTCACTACAGTCACAGTCAGTACCAGTCAGGCACAGTCACAGCCCAGGGGTTAACCAGCATTTGTCCTTAACAATAAATGCAAGTGCTAGTCTTTTTTTCTTCACAGTCGGAGTAATTTTCAGTGATTACTGAACTCACATAGGTGTGTTTGTAAAGGAAAACTCGGCAACTTGCTCTCATGTGTAAGATGATATTAAGGACGTGTCCTGACTAAATTTAATAAAAGACACTCTCAGGTAACTTCCTCCTGCACTGTCCAACCTTCCAAACCCGAGCCCAGGCCCTGGAGAGACACAGGCCCGGCTAGTGCTCCCTGTGTTTCACCACTTAATCCATCAATTAAACAGCTGGTTAACGAGCTAACTCCACCCAGGTGTGTTCCTGGGCACGCCGGCCGCTGAGCTCATGATATGAGGAGGTAAAGGAACATCTGTCTCAAATTTGTCGCTAACGTTCATACCTGCAGAGCAATGCTTCCAAACGCAGCCCTAATGTATGCGCTTGAGAGAGAGATGAAGAGATCTAGAGAGATCTGCGCCCCCCCAGTTTGGGGGTGCTGGGGTGCAGGCCCTGAAACAGGCCGGCCTGTAGGCTGCCCCACTGCCGTCGCAGAGCAAAGCCGCCGGCGTGCTTTCCACACTGGCCGGTTTCTGGGGCTGAAAACGGCGTCTAAAATGGCCGTGAGACACTGAAGGATGGATGGAAGAGGAACGAGAAAACAGAGTGAGGAAAGAGAGGCGTAAAAAAGGCTTTCAGCCCTTCATCACTCCTGGAAAAGAAGACAGAAGGTGGTGACCCCCCCCCCCCACCCCCACCGGCCCCCCCGTTAATTCCAGCTCTTCATCACCCGGGCCTTTGTGCAAGAGCACACTGTCTGGGAGCTCAGCTGTTTCCAGGCTCCAGCATCAGGCTCTCTCTCTCTCCCTCTCTCCCTCTCCCTCCCTCCCTCCCTCCCTCCCTCTCTCTCTCTCTCTCTCTCTCCCTCTCTCCCTCTCTCCCTCTCTCCCTCTCTCTCTCTCTCTCTCTCTCTCTCTCACATGCTCCCTCATTCTCTCCCCCTATTCTCTCTCTCATTCTCTCCCCCTGATTGGGCGAGCAGCGGTGGAATATGTCACATCCTGCAGACAGCCTCGCGCGACTGTTAGCGCGCTATCTGGGGTGTGATGGGTAAATAATGACAAATGGGCGCCGTGGTCCTCCTGCGGCCCGGCCGTCGGGCGCGGTGCGGTGCGGGGTGGTGCGGTAGCGGCGAGATTCCCGCCCAGCGCAGGAGCGAGTAACGCAGGGAAACAGCGGGAGTTTGATCAGCTGGGCAGGAGCCGCCGCTGTGTCCCTCAGAGGGGTCACACCGCAGGTTTTCTGCTGCTGTTTTTATCTGGAATTACCAGTTAATTCCAGATAAAAAACTAAGAAAATGAATAAATAAACTATCAAAAATTTTTTCGAGTGACTGCATGAGGTTACAATGCTAGCAGCCAAGTGGTTCAGAAGGAGATCTGCAGCCTCTGAATATAAACATGCCCATAAATGAGCATAAGGTTCATTAAAAGAAATGTATACTTTCAAAAACTGCATGAACTCTTGTAAACAAATTCCTTCTCAAATGAATGATAACAACAATAATATTATTTATAATACACCCTTTAGGGAATTGTCCCAGTCCAGGAGAACAGTATGCACTTTGGACTACTTTGGACTGTGGGTACTGCCTAGTGCTGTCGACCACTGCACTACTGACACAGAGAAATATACACACAGGCCTTCATAAAGGATGGCAGTATGTAATGCGCTGGTGTGATTACTACACGGGGATCCTATACACATGTGACAGGGATGCCGCTGTTTGATGAATAATTTATGAAAAAATCTATAAATCAGAAACACATTTACATCTGTTGTTGAGAGTGATTTGACAATTTTAGTAGCAGAAGAGATCAGCTAGAGGGGAAATGTCACATGTGTAATACACACACACACACACACACACACAGTGCCCTTCCTCATTACCTGCATTAGTGCACATACGTCGCACTGAACGGCTTCAGATCTTTAGACAAAATGGAATATTAGACAAACGGATCCTGCATAAGCACAAAACACATTTTGAAATAGCTAATTAATTAAATTATTAATTGATAATGATAGTTATCAAACACCCATATCACGCCACTGTACATACATACATACATACAGTGAGCTCAATAATATTTGCGACACATTAATGTTATGCAAAAGAAAGTAAATGTTGAGTATATTTTTGCTGTCCAAATCAAGAAAAAAGTGTCTGTCCAAAACGTTATGGAGCTCACTGTACATACAGACATACATGCACTACAGAACTGAAATCGCTGCAAGAAGTATATTAATAATACAGGGTGATATATATGTAAATAAATGCTGACAGGATGTTTTATTAGATCATAACTGCACAGAGAGCGGGAGGGTAAGTTATTACAGCTGTAACTGCACAGACCGCAACATTAGCCGTCTGTACATTAAAACTACAGCACAACGTTAGGAGTCACAGTACATTAAAACTACAGCACAACGTTAGGAGTCACAGTACATTAAAACTACAGCACAACGTTGGGAGTCACAGTCCAGGGATGGGAGGGGGTTTCAGGTGGCTGGCATGACGGGGTATCCTCGCACTACGACGTCGCGGCTCGTATGAGCATGTGCACAGTGCTCTACAGGCTACGCCACGGGACACCCCCGATACCGCGCGATTCCGAGCGTCCGTGCGCGCACGCGTGTAAACGTGTGCGTTACTTCACCCGGCTCCATTCTTACTGACTCCTAGAGTGTTCTTCATCATTGTACTCGGTCCCTCCTGTTTCATAAACCTGTTAAATGAGCGTCAATCTGCTAAAAGGACGTCGTCTGTGTTCTTTGCATAATGAGACAGCTTCCCTTCGTCTGAGGACAAAAGGACAGGGTACATGCTGCCAGGTCTACTGTCATTACACTTGTTCCACAACCCCGTCACTATGCTAATCAATCCGGTGAAGTTTTAAATACGTGTTCCCTGAGCAAAGCGGCGTCTAACAGGACTAATCAAACCCATCTAAGTGTGCCGTTCGTAACGGACTTTTTAATTGGAACCCAAATCGGGAATTGTTTTTGCTTTCTTCCCTTCATTCCGCATTCTCGGCACAAGGTTCTGCGCGGCTGATATTTAACAGGATGCTGCGATTAATTGCATTTGAGTGTGGAAGGAGCGAATGGATTAAAATTCTTAGAATGAAAGAATGTACTGCGTGCGTCATCGTGATTATGCATTTAATATTGCTTCAAGAAAACCAAAGTCAATGACAACTCAGTGACATTCTACGTGAACATATATATATGCAATACATATATGCAACGTATACATGCTATATATATATATATACACACACACACACACACACACACACACATATACATATATATATATATATATATATATATATATATATATATGCACACATGTATACACACATACACAATAGTGTCTTTCATGACTGGCTGTGTTAACACTGATAACTACACAGCCTTACCCTCCACACCACACACTGCATTCAGGATATCAGTCAAGCTTCATCCATTACATCCATTTTTCGTGAAAACCATTAATGTAATAACAGTCGCTAAAAGGGAGAGACACCTTTAGCAGTCACACATGCCTAGAAAACAAGCTACTGTTTGGCATTTGATACTGAACCTGCCTCCACTACTTTAAAAGGCTGTCATGTTAATCTCCCGTTCGAAATGAAGGCACTCAAACTGTCAAATGAGATTGACAGTTTGCCTGATTGTTAGTAATTCAAATACAATAAGCAGCAGCCTTAAAGTTAACTGATTTCTCTCCCTCTCTCTCTGAAGCCAATAACCCAAAGACCAAGCACTCAAATCCATCTACAGATTTTTAATCGATCCTGTCAACGGTCTGGCAGAAAGACTGGCTGGCAGACAAACAGACAGGCAGACAGATGGACAGACAGGCAGGCAGGCAGACAGGCTGACTGACAGACAGACAAACAGACATACAGACAGACAGGCAAGCAAACAGGCTGACTGACAGGCAGACAGAATGACAGACGGGCAAACAGACAGACAGACAGACAGACAGACAGGTAGACAGGCAGGCAGGCTGACAGCCCCCCTGCCCCCAAACCTTCTAGATCTGACTGATGAGCAGAAGATTAGGCATATTTTGAGGAATTCTGTTCCTCCAGCTCCAAATTTGTTTTTCATTTTAATTAGGCCTTTTATGATTTAATTAACTTGCAGCCGTGTGAAAGTGCTGTGTAGACAGGGCTGGCTCTCGTGCCTTCGCCAGGGCTGCAAACAGCCTCTTCTCTTCTGCTCGCTCACAAAAGCGCTTCACAAACCCAGACACTCAGAAACACAAAGAGGAGCTTTCATGGAGGAGAGAAACTAAATGACATCAGCAGCCTGCTAATGAGGAGAAGGGGAGCGTATCGGCATGCGGGCAGCGTAGGGGCCTACTGACCCAGGCTATGCTGAGGAAGACCCAGCGTAGGGGCCTGCTGGTTCCCCAGCGTAGGGGCCTGCTGGCTCCCCAGCGTAGGGGCCTACTGGCTCCCCAGCGTAGGGGCCTACTGGCTCCCCAGAGTAGGGGCCTACTGGTTCCCCAGCGTAGGGGCCTACTGTTTCCCCAGCGTAGGGGCCTACTGTTTCCCCAGCGTAGGGGCCTACTGGTAACCCAGCGTAGGGGCCTGCTGGTTCCCTAGCGTAGGGGCCTGCTGGCTCCCCAGCGTAGGGGCCTACTGGCTCCCCAGAGTAGGGGCCTACTGACCCAGTCTGCACACTGTACTCGTGAGCTGGGAAAACCCCGTTCAGTTTTATAACCTCGAACGCTTCCACAACAAATCACATAAAATATTGATTTCCCATGAGATCTAAGCAAAGCCTTGAGATTTCACATGTAAAAAAACAGCTTGTCTGGCTCCTGGAACCTTTCCAGAGGAGTGTAAAGAACTTGTGTGCTGCTGCAGGCTGAGGTCTGACACAATCAGGCTGCACTCACCGAAGCTTCATTTATAACAACATGCATTACATGCTTATCATGCAGTCAGCAGTGTAATTAATGTGTTATTACTGTGAGAACCTCTGGAATCCCAGGTCACACAGGTATGCTAACACGGACACAGCAATTTAGTTTAAATGGGGTTCAGGTGGATATGGATGAGGTAAACGCTAACTCTGGGGTTCAGGTGGGTATGGATGAGGTATACACTAACTCTGGGGTTCAGGTGGATATGGATGAGGTATACACTAACTCTGGGGTTTAGATGGGTATAGATGAGGTAAACGCTAACTCTGGGGTTCAGGTGGGTATGGATGAGGTATACGCTAACTCTGAGGGGTACTGCACTGAGAGTTAAAAACAGCCGCCCAGACCTCCAGCTCAGAACAGCATTAACATTCCCAGCAGCTCTCCTGCGATGGCGGTGTTCTGCAGAGATCCAGCCGCCCGGTCTGGTGCTTTAACAGTCTATGAGTGACCATTAGGAGAGCCAGTGGGCTGTGCAGTCGGACGGTCTGTTGTCGTTTTTTTAAAGTGGTAAAGTGGGTAATAGAAGGAACGGGACAGCTAGACTGAGAGCACAAAGTTGTGAAACACCAGGAGCCAATGAGCCAAAAGCACTTCTAAACGCGTGTAAGCGAAGCTCCGTCTCTGAGTGAATCTCCCCCTCCCCCCCCCCGGCTGTGATTCCGGCTGCCATGGCCACAGAGAGCCGAGCCTTTGTGTTCTGTGAACCGCCCCACGAGAGAGAGGGAGGAGAGAGCGAGAGGGAGAGAAAGGGAAAAGGGAGAGGGAGTGAGAGAGAAAGAGGAGAAAGAGAGAAGGAGAGAGAGAGACAGGGAAAGAAGGAGAGGGAGTGAGAGAGAAAGAGGAGAAGGAGAGAAGGAGAGAGAGAGAAAGGGAAAGAAGGAGAGGGAGAGTAAGAGCGTGAGAGTGAGAGAGAGTGAGAAGGGGGGGGCGTAACTGTTTATCTTGCTCTGAGTGGCAGAGGAGGATGATTGGAGAGAGCCGAAGAGGGGGTCGTGGGGTCGAAGGTCAGATTATTTTGAGGAAAGAGAGGGTGGGGGGTGCCGGGGGAGCGTGTAATGCTTTCTCTTAGGAAACTGCAATCGCTGTAATTTACGGGCTGCTAAGGGCAAGCGCTAATTAACCCGGCCGGCCGGGAGGCGCTCACAGAGGCACTCTGTTTCCCGCTCGCTGCTCACAGGCCGGGGAGCCCATCAATCACGCCCGGGCCCCCGCGGGACACGCCCACCGGGGTGGACCTGTCATACACACGGGCCCTCAGAGAGCAGCCCACGCGCTGCATACCGCCAGGGCTGATCCGCCGGGTCTCATGCCTTACACACGACCCTCCCACAGCCCTGCGCAGAGCAGCCCGCCTGCTGACGCTGCGCATTCCAGTACAGCCCTGCTGCAGCTTCAGAGAGCGTATAACACACCCTGCTGCAGCTTCAGAGAGCGTATAACACACCCTGCTGCAGCTTCAGAGAGCGTATAACACACCCTGCTGCAGCTTCAGAGAGCGTATAACACACCCTGCTACAGCTTCAGAGAGTGTATAACACACCCTGCTACAGCTTCAGAGAGCGTACAACACACCCTGCTACAGCTTCAGAGAGCGTATAACACATCCTGCTGCAGCTTCAGAGAGCGTACAACACACCCTGCTGCAGCTTCAGAGAGCGTATAACACACCCTGCTGCAGCTTCAGAGAGCGTATAACACACCCTGCTGCAGCTTCAGAGAGCGTATAACACACCCTGCTGCAGCTTTAGAGAGCTTCCATTACACTCTACTGCAGCTTCAGAGCTTCCATTACACACTACTACAGCTTCAGAACTTCCATTACACACTACTACAGCTTCAGAGAGCTTCCATTACACCCTACTACAGCTTCAGAGAGCTTC
The DNA here is from genome assembly GCF_013347855.1 of Anguilla anguilla. Classification (NCBI taxonomy): domain Eukaryota; kingdom Metazoa; phylum Chordata; class Actinopteri; order Anguilliformes; family Anguillidae; genus Anguilla; species Anguilla anguilla. The sequence continues at coordinate 60,502,509 of NC_049206.1, read as the reverse complement.
CATTACACTCTACTGCAGATTCAGAGAGCTTCCATTACACACTACTACAGCTTCAGAGAGCTTCCATTACACACTACTACAGCTTCAGAGAGCTTCCATTACACACTACTACAGCTTCAGAGAGCTCCCATTACACACTACTACAGCTTCAGAGAGCTTCCATTACATACTACTGTAGCTTCAGAGCTTCCAATACACTCTACTACAGCTTCAGAGAGCTTCTAACACACCCTACTGCAACTTCAGGAGAGAAGCTCAGACATACATAGGAAGAGTTTCCACCTGAGGGCTCATCCATGGCGTAGAAACAGGTGGCGGCAAATTGAAGTTAAATCATTGAGCTGAAGCTGCTCTGGTTGGTCTGCCCTCACAGACACACACTGATAATTTCTAAAAAGCATCAGCACAGAGTCCTCCAGCAGCGATAAGGCTGATCTGATGATTGGCCCTTTATAAGCGTGTAATGGAGGCTGTAGGCGAACAGGTCTCTCTGTAATGACAGACGGAGGCGAGCAGGTCTGGCAGAACACTATCTGTAATCGGAAAGAGACCAAATGTTCCTTGAAATTTGTCGCTGACCGGCAAGAGCTCGACGCACAAAAACACACACACACACAGCGCGCAGAAACACCCCAAGAACACACACACACAGCGCGCACAATCACACCAAAAACACACACACAGCGCATACAAACACCCCAAAAACACATACAGACCAGACTGACAACAAATGCACACACCAAAGTGGCACCAAAAAACACACACAGAAAGCCTGATATGCAGGAGCACACTTCTGCTCGATCAAAGCAAAGAGCATTGAGCAAATTTACACAGATATTCAGCTTTCTGTGTTTGCTGGCTTCTCACTCAACAATTCCCGCTCGTGTCGTCTGAGGGAAGAACAGCCCTCGCTGAAAATCACGGATGATCGCAGACAGACAGAAAAGCACAGTCACAACCCCCCACCCCCCCGCCCCCACCCCGTCACAGTCACGCACGGAGAACCACACAGAAGGAAGGCGACTGATGTTGCACTTTTAACAAAAGCAAAACCGAAATTATTCTCTTGACACGGGCTCTGAGTTCTCTTTGCATTTATTCAGCAGACAGTTAGGCCAGACGGTGTGGCTGTTATACTGTTACTGCCAATTCAACAATACTTAAAATTCAGCACCCTTCTCGCTCACGATTCCAACACTTATTTTAGGCATTCGTGGGACCATTCATAATATGCAACAAAGTCAATTAATGTATAAGGCAATGAATCAGTAACAAACTTAATTAAGAAGCTAATTAATCAGATGAGACTCACTGCTGTACCACATTATAAATATAGCCATACTTAAGGTCGGCCATGGACCAATGACATATAAGATTAACTGAGATCATTTAGAGAAATGTATTTTCTCAGATTTAGTAATAGTAATTAGATTGATTATATTTTTTTCCTGTTTCCTCTGCAAAATGTACAGATTATGAACACAAACACACTTTGCTGAACCTTTGCAGATTATGAATACAAACAGACACTACTGCACCTTTACAGATTATAAACACAAGCACACTCTACTGCACCTTTACAGATTATAAACACAAGCACACTCTACTGCACCTTTACAGATTATAAACACAAGCACACTCTACTGCACCTTTACAGATTATAAACACAAGCACACTCTACTGCACCTTTACAGATTATAAACACAAACACACTCTACTGCACCTTTACAGGTTATAAACACAAACACACTGTACTGCACCTTTACAGATTATAAACACAAACACACTGTACTGCACCTTAGGGGTTTTCGTGTTTTTCCCATTTCTGGTGTCCTTGATGTGGGCGATGTCCAGAAGATCAGTCTCCTATAATAAACAGAGAGATTATTAATATTAATGCAAGCTCAGACAGAGAGATTATGAATATTAATGCAAGCTCAGCTGATATGGATGTGAGCAACTTCATTCACTCCTCAGAGAATGGCTGGCATTAAAAGCGTGCTCTTCATAAGAAATATCAGACGTGTAAGGTTCTCATCCTTATAATGCACCAGTGATACAGTTTATAAACTCAACACAATATACAACTACGACACAAACTGAAGACCCACGTCTGCAGATTGCATCTTGGCTCCCTTCCAGTGGCCACCCTATAGCACTCCCCAGTTTTGTACTAATTTATCATAGGTTATGGTATTTCATGGGTTTGAGTTATATTTTTATGATTTTATGTTTCTGTTTTCAGACGTAATAGATGTAGTCTGTGTGGGAATGGGAACGAGTTAACCAAGTCAGCCACTGCTGCTCATATTAATCTCACATATTGTAAGATTCCAGATAAGAGAGGCAGTGTAATATAAAGTAATGTACTACAGAGTGCTCTATAGGAAAGGGAGTAAAACAAGTTTCTGTCACAGGGAGGATCAACGCCGTGTCTGTGATCTACAGAACCACCAATAAAAAAATAAATCAAAATAAGAAATGAAATAAGAGAAGCTTCTCGAGACAATATTACACCCCGAACAATCGTTTATCCCTGGAATCGGCTAAAACCAGCGAGCCGTTCAACCAGCCCGAGATCTCCCCTGGCTAATCAGGTCCCCTCGCAACAACCAAGTGGCTTTTGCCCTTCAGACAGAAGAGCGAACGTAACGAGAGCAGCGCTCGCTGCAGCATCACGGCATTAATCCTGTTTTTACGTGATTGAATAGAGCTGTCTCCTCAGACGGCTTTGCGGTTTTGACGGAATCCAGGGGCTGTTGTAAATGACGGTTTCTCCAGCGCGAGTCTCGCGCCCGATGCAGTAACGTAATATGCGCGTGTAGGGCTACAGCGCTCGGGCGCAGGGCTCGCGCTGAAAGCACTGTATTTATTACGGCTATTTTTAGCGCGGCGTGTAAACTCCGCAGAGCACGTCTGCTCCGCGTGGAACGCTGTGCAGTGTCTCCACGCTCAACAACCGGTCACCTCGCCTTCAAACACTCACCTTTAAATTTACGCGACAACTTAAAACAAAATACATTAGTCAGGTGTCCTTGGAAAATCTCCAAAGTTATGGTTTCCTCCCGGCACCTCCAACAGTAGATTCCCCGCGGAACGCGGGGGAAGGATGGCTTTCCTCCGCACTAGTTGCCCATGATAACACTTAGGGCTCCAAGCACATTCCGGGAGGCTTCGCGTAAACACTCGCAACGCGTGCGTGCGCCCAGCTTCCTGGAGCGCCTTTTGAGCGCCATATTTCAGTCAGACAGAGCTTTTTCAGGTGTGCCATGACAACACTATTCCATTCTACTATTCCAGTTTACAAACGAAAAAATTCTACAAATCTGGAATTTAAACGCTTGGGAGTATTTGGAACATTTTTTTAAATGTTAGTGTATCACCCACACAGTAAAATGTCCAGCGCTGATTAAACTCTTGTAGTGTTAGGGTTCAACTCCTAACAGATAATATTTGGTCCCACTAACGTTATCTGTTAAGAGTTGAATTAACACTGTTAAAGCTGAATCAACATGGACATTTCACTGTGCATGATGTTCTTCCATCAATAAAGTATTACCAACAGGGGACGCTACCAATCACTCTGTATGCACCAAGCATAAAAACAGTTTCCTGTGACTGTAAGAAATCATTTTGGCTGGGATGAGCTGCGGTGGGATAATGGATGGGGGAGGGGGTCTGAAAGCATGGTAATGAGAGCTGCGCAGAGCAGAGCGCAGTGAGATGTGGGCCAAGCTTATAATGATTTAAGGAGCGCGGTAGCTGGGCGGCTCTCTCTGCAGCCCCTCTGAGCCTGAGAGTGGGCAGGCCCAGCCGCGAGAGCCGCTGGGATCCATAATTGATAGAAGCGAGAGCAGCGCTGGGGATGCGGTAATGCGCTCGTACCGGGAGCTGAGCGCCAAGCGCATCCTACACCCCCGCCTGCAAGACAGACACACCTACACCCCCGCCTGCAAGACAGACACACCTACACCCCCGCCTGCAAGACAGACACACCTACACCCCCGCCTGCAAGACAGACACACCTACACCCCCGCCTGCAAGACAGACACACCTACACCCCCGCCTGCAAGACAGACAGATCTACACCAGCCTGTCAGACAGACAGACAGACCTACAGCTGCCTGTCAGACAGACAGACCTACAGCTGCCTGTCAGACAGACAGACTTACAGCAGCCTGTCAGACAGACAGACCTACAGCAGCCTGACAGACAGACAGGCATACAGCAGCCTTCCCAGGTAGGAAACGTTGTACCATTGAGAAAGGTGCTGATCTAAATGGATTCTATGCTTTTAAAAAAGCAAAGTTGTGTAAGTCGCACTGGATATGAGCATCTGCTAAATGCCTGTGATTTCATTATCGCCCATTCACACAGAAATAAAGTGCCTGGTGTTTTTTTCTGTCTATTGGTATTTAACACAAGCAGCCATTTGTATTGACGCGAAGTGTAACACAATCCAGAATAACTCTTGTGCGATGCAGGCCGTTCTGGGAGAACTGCAGAAGGGAGACCCAGGACACGGAACCAGGAAACAGGATCTGAGCATCTCCAGCTGCCCGTTTATGACATTTATGGCGAACACGGGGTCGTACTCTGCCCCAGCAGAGAACAGATGGACATGTTTCAGGGTTATGAAAGGCCTGCGTTCACAGATGTGTCAGAACCAGCAGCCGCCTCACAGTGGTGCTTTGTTGGTGGCACCCTGGGGTTCAAAGGTTAACTTTATTTAGCTCTACTGTACTATAAAAGCCTTTGAAATGCCTTTAAAGTGCATACACATCACTGAGATCAGTGGAACTGCACAGGAAAGACTGCTTCACTACACAAGTGCTTAAACAAACCCTTACCGCCCTCCACAGCTACAGGAAAGACTGCGACCATTCCAGCTCTTAAACCACCTTTACTGCATCAAATGTGCCAAACTGTGCTTAGTGCAGGAAACATGTGCCAAACTGTGCTAACTGCAGGAAACATGTGCCAGACTGTGCTAACTGCAGGAAACATGTGCCAGACTGTGCTAACTGCAGGAAACATGTGCCAGACTGTGCTAACTGCAGGAAACATGTGCCAGACTGTGCTAACTGCAGGAAACATGTGCCAAACTGTGCTACCTGCAGGAAACATGTGCCAAACTGTGCTTAGTGCAGGAAACATGTGCCAAACTGTGCTAACTGCAGGAAACATGTGCCAAACTGTGCTAACTGCAGGAAACATGTGGCAGACTGTGCTTGACTGAGGCCGCTGAGCACTGAGAGCAGGCATATGTGAGGAGCAGAGTGAATGGCCGTTCTGGAGAAGGACACCGTGCCCTCCGCCCCGTCCCACTCTGCTCTGCGAGGCCTTCATTATTCCCGTCCGCTCCGCTCACAATCGCCGTGACGACGGCGGAGGCGCTGCCCGCGGGGCCAGACCCAGACAAACAGAGGCGGTGTGGCTGTGACGACAGCGTGACTGTGACAACGCCGTGGCCGTGACGACGGCGTGGCCGTGGGATTGGGCGATAAAGGCCAATCAGCACGGCGCACACGGGGCGGCCTCCGCACCGCGCGCTCAGACTCACCGCCATCCCGCCGCTCCTGCTCACAGCGGCTTTTCCCCGCCCGCGTGCAGCCCGACGCCACCGCACACCCTCAGCACTCCCTCACCGCACCCTCAGCGCTCCCTCACCGCACCTGCACCGCTCCCTCAGCGCACCCGCACTGCTCAGGGGCTCCAGAGGCTGAGGGGCCGGGCCCAAACCCCCCAGAGAGGAGGATTAGGGTCCCAGGACAGCGCTGTGAAATGAAGGAGCTCACGCAGGGGATTCAGCCAGCGCCTGCCTCCATGAATATGTTAATAACATTTCATCGCTCGCTTCGCGTCTCGACACATCTGACCTTCCCCAAATCTCCGTCCCGTCTGTCGCCCTTCTCAGAGTTCTCCGGCAAATCTGCCCCCCCCCCCGCCCGCCCCCCCATCCCCCGACATTTCATCAACATTACTGCCCCTTAAATAGATCGCGGACATTTTGCTATTTTCAACCTGGACGTGTAAATGAGAACACATTTCTCAGAGTCATTATTTACACACAGATGGTTTACTTTAGGACAAGTGTGGCATGGATGAAAAAAATGCATGGCGTGATTTCTGAAGTATTTCATGTTTGGAGCGTTAGAGTACTCCAGTGTCTCTGTGCCCCAGGTCACCCTCTCAGCGCAGACCAGCCCAGCACACTGCTCCTCTCCACAGCCCATCCCCAGGGCCTCCCAGGCCCAACCACCTCCCCGTAAATCACACAGATGATGATACGTAGCTGCAGCTGCTTTTATCTGCTCTGTTTCCGCTCTGCAGCACGGCCTCCAGTCAGCAAGACATCCCTGGGCTGGGCTGGGCTGGGCTGGGCTGGGCCTGGCTGGACTAGACTAGAGTAGACTGGACTGGACTGGACTGGACTGGGCTGGGCTGGGCTGGGCTGGGCTGGGCTGAACTGTTTGTGCTGTTGTCCTCCATTAGCTAAGAATACACCGGTCCCTCCTGCCCCCCCCCCCCATCTCGCCCCCCGCCCCCGCCCTCCTCTAAATAACCCGAACGTGTGACGCTGTGGCTGAGCACATGGTGGTAATCCCGCCGGTCTGCGCGCGGGTGCGCGGCGCGGCGGGCTAGCGGGCGGAGCAGCTGGACAGACCTCCAGCGACGCGGACGCCCCGTTCTCTCCTCTCAGTCTGGCGGCACACAGAGGGAGGACACAGCCAGACCCAGCGCTCCTGACAGCCCAAGCCACAGCCGCTTCGCTGCAGGCCCTCTGTGGGCTGACCAGAGGCCCTTAAATGGCAGCGAGCAGAACTGAGTCACTCAGGTCCACGCTCGGTACGAGCCACAGGCTGCAGTCATGTGACCCAGCAGCTACCAACGAAGCAGAGAACAGCTCACTCTCTGCTTCTGCACCTGTGATGTAATACACATGAAATGAGACCTTAACGCGTAATACAGCTCAGTTATACTGCTTCAGTGGGCATGCAAAATAATAGCAAACAGTAGCCTGGATTCAATCAACATTTGCCCGTAAATATGGCTGCATATGAAATGCACTGCGACGGGACGGGGGGCACAAAGAGCACTGTGTCCCGTGAGGAGGGGGGCGGAGCAACAGCAGGTGAGCCTCCATCTCTCCTCTCATCCCCTCTTTCCTGTCGGAGGAAGAATGGATCAGATTCAGCACTCAGATCAAGCCCCTCTTCCATGGCAGGACAGTGGAGAGGCACTTCTCATTTCGCGAGGCAGGTTTACTGCGTGTGCTCTGGGAATCCCCCGCAGGGCCTGGGGCAGGGGGGGGGTTAAAAGGACTTTTATTACCCTCTCTAGAAAAACTGAGAGTGAGGAGGGGGGGTGGGGGTATACACACACACACGCATACACACATACACACACCCATACACACACACACACACACTCTCTCACACACACACACACACACACACACACACACACAGAAGCACTGGTTCGCATTGCTGTAGTTCCATACAAAGGGCTCTGTCATTAGTTGGCAGAAGGCTAATCCTGTCGGCGATGGCTTGGGACAACTGCAGCCCAGCATGTCACAACAGCGGTTAAACGCCTCAGCGACAGCCCCTCAGCACAGCCCCTCAACACAGCCCCTCAGCACAGCCCCGCAGCGCAGCCCCTCAGCACAGCCCCTCAGCACAGCCCCTCAGCGCAGCCCCACAGCACAGCCCCTCAGCGCAGCCCCTCAGCACAGCCCCTCAGCACAGCCCCTCAGCGCAGCCCCACAGCACAGCCCCACATCGCAGCCCCTGAGCACAGCCCCTCAGCATAGCCCCTCAGCACAGCCCCTCAGCACAGCCCCTCAGCACAGCCCCACAGCGACAGCCCCACAGCACAGCCCGTCAGCACAGCCCCTCAGCGCAGCCCCTCAGCACAGCCCCTCAGCACAGCCCCTCAGCGCAGCCCCACAGCACAGCCCCTCAGCACAGCCCCACATCGCAGCCCGTCAGCACAGCCCCTCAGCATAGCCCCTCAGCACAGCCCCTCAGCGCAGCCCCACATCGCAGCCCCTGAGCACAGCCCCTCAGCATAGCCCCTCAGCACAGGCCCTCAGCACAGGCCCTCAGCACAGCACCTCAGCACAGGCCCTCAGCACAGCCCCTCAGCACACTCCTCAGCACAGCTCCTCAGCGCAGCCCCTCAGCACAGCCCCTCAGCACAGCTCAGGGAAAGCGCTTCAGAATGCAGCAGACAAGCCGCCTTCGTTACATTAACCTGCCCTAAAGCTGAGACACCATCCACAGAGATTTACACAGCCGAGTGTGCATACTGTGCACCCTAACACAGCGCACAGTGCACATTATACACCCTAACACAGCGCACAGTGCACATTATACACCCTAACACAGCGCACAGTGCACATCTCAGCAGTTAAGTGTAAGGGGTTGAGTGTAATGACTAAGTACAGGGGATGGGTCTAATGGTTGGCAGGAAGGGTTGAGTGTAAAGGTTAAGTGTTGGGGTTGAGTGTAATGACTGCAAATAATTTATGCAAATGACATAAGCCTATCCATTTGAAAGAAGAAATAAATTAATACCATGAAGGGTAAATTTACCATGAAATCCTGCTTTCCTGTCAACCTGTGGAAAATATCACGCTGCTTAATAATCTAGCAGAGGCTTTTAAAGTGACAGAAGTGAAGCAGGATTTATAAATGTGTTTAAAATAACGGAATCTTTCCTAACCCCCCTAAAGAGGGATGCAGGCGATGGTGTCCCCGTCCCACGGGGCCGGGGGCCTCCCTCTGATCTCCGGGCGCAGGGCACCGTTTGATGAGGAACCTCGTCGAATCCTCAAAGGAGCGCCGGCATTTAGAAATGCCACAGAGGGGTGAGCTTTGAGCTCGCCCACAGCACACAGCCCACAGCCCACAGCCCACAGCCCACAGCACACAGCACACAGCCCACAGCCCACAGCCCACAGCCCACAGCACACAGCACACAGCACACAGCCCACAGCCCAGAGCACACAGCCCACAGCCCACAGCCCACAGCCCACAGCCCACAGCACACAGCCCACAGCCCACAGCCCACAGCCCACAGCCCACAGCACACAGCCCACAGCCCACAGCGCACAGCGCACAGCACAGAGCCCACAGCACACAGCACACAGCACAGAGCCCACAGCGCACAGCGCACAGCGCACAGCGCACAGCACACAGCACACAGCACACAGCACACTGCTCACAGCACACAGCACACAGCACACAGCCCACAGCCCACAGCACACAGCACACAGCCCACAGCCCACAGCACACAGCCCACAGCCCACAGCGCACAGCGCACAGCACACAGCACAGAGCCCACAGCACACAGCACACAGCACAGAGCCCACAGCACACAGCACACAGCGCACAGCGCACAGCGCACAGCGCACAGCACACAGCACACAGCACAGAGCACACAGCACACAGCACACAGCCCACAGCGCACAGCGCACAGCGCACAGCACACAGCACACAGCACACAGCACACAGCCCACAGCACACAGCACACAGCGCTGCTGCTACAATCTGAGTCCTGCCTTTCGCTTTGCAAAACTACGCGAGATAAAACAGCCAAGCAGCCCCCATTCCTGCACTCTTAAGTGAGAAAGTAGAAAGTAGACGGGGGACGGGGGGGGAGTTTAAGAGCGTGCGTTTTACTTTCTCTCTCTTTAACTCCCAGGAATGCTGAACAGACAACCCTCTGTGCTAGATGTAAAATTACCAGGTTTCTTAAACCTCCATCAGGCATGTCGGACACATTTTAAGGAGAGATTGGCAGAGTGAGGGTTCACAGACAGTTTAATGGGAAGAGTTATCATGTGCTGTCAATAACTGACTCGCATCAGCCAATCAGAAGACTGCTCTGTGACACAGAGCTCTTATACTCCTCTTGGTCAGAGCTATCCAACCCTGCTCCTGGAGATCTATCGTCCTGTAGGTTTTCATTTCAACTCTAATTTGGCACACCTGACTCTGCTAAATAGCATCTCAATGAGATCTCTAGCTGTTGTTGAATAAGGTGTGCTTTGTTAGGGTTGGAGTGAAAACCTGCAGGATGGTAAATCTCTGGGAACAGGGTTGGGGAGGCCTGCTCTAGCTGTTGAGTGACCCTAGTCCTGAGCCTAACGCCTCGCACAAAGGATTTCCAGAGATGCCTTTGTGTAAACGCTCAGTTTTGCAGCATAAACAGGAGAAAGATCATAAATATGTAAAGAGAATGGTGTGTTTATTTCTATCCGACAGCAACTGACTTCATGAGCCTTTATATGTAAACACACCTCTTAAAATATTTATTCAGTATTGCTTTAATTTTTCCAGCGCATCAACAGAGCATAATACTTAAAAGAGTGGTATCTGAATATGTATAAAAAATAACTATCCCAAAGTATTAATAAAAGCGTCCTGTCACTCGGGTTTATGACGTTAAGTACCCCGCAGCATGCGTTAGGGTTAGGGTCAGGGTTAGGGTTAGGGTTTGGTGCTCATGGTTGTCCTGGCCGTGTTATGTTCCTCATTCAAAGATGAGCTGGGTCTGCATTTCGGTCGGAGTAAATGTGGGCAGAGATGTAGACCTGGGCCTGCGATCATGTTCGGGTGCAAAGGACACGCATAAAACACCAGCTTCCTGCTTCATGAGCAAGAATGGATCCATCCTGCATTTATTTTTAAAGAATTTAACCCAGTTCTCCGTGTACCAGGTGTAAGAATGCAGATCAGAATTCAGGCCAGTTCTGTGTACCAGGTGTAAGAATGCAGATCAGAATTCAGGCCAGTTCTGTGTACCAGGTGTAAGAATGCAGATCAGAATTCAGGCCAGTTCTGTGTACCAGGTGTGTGAATCGTACCAGGTCTGATATCACCGCTTCCTTCAGCCTCCCTACGAGCGGAAGTTCAAACTCAAAACATCTCTTTGTTTCTGCAGCCAGGAGTGCTGCAGGCCAGCGTGCGACACGCGGCAGAGAGAGAGAGAGAGAGAGAGAGAGAGAGAGAGAGAGAGAAGGGTCTGCGTTCGCTCACACGCTCAGGCCAGGAGCATTAATAACCGCCGGGGAGTCTGGGTAACGCTGGCCGGGGAGTCGGCGGCAGGAAGTGAAGGAGTGGGAGCGGAGCCGCACGCACAGAGGCGCGGATGCCGGGTTTCCGTGCCGACGCTGCAGCTCCTCCCCTCCATCGAGGCCAGGTTTATGAGCGCAGCGCTGGAACACCGCGGGCATTAACACCGCACATTAACGTCTCCCTCCTGGCCTGCGCTGCACGCTGCTGTCCTCGCTCTGTAATGTGCAACACGTCTTTGCCAAAGTCCGGATGATATTAATAAGAAATGAGCGCATAAATAACCACAGGAGCAGAGGGGAAGAAACACATCCCGATCGTAAGGTGAATAGAACACAACATAACGTTTTATTTATAAGAATTATTCACGCTAAAATGGAAGAAGAGATTTTTTGGCTATATTTCTTCTCATAATTCTTCCAGAAGGCATGTCTCTCTCCTGTCTGCTATAATACAGAAAACACATTGCACTCTGGGAAAATGAGGCAGTGGAGAAAATATAATAGACCACCGACCCTCCATCCATCAATCCATTATCTCTACCCGCTCATCCTGGGCAGGGCCACGGGGGACCACCGTCCCCCTTGTGTGTGAAATGCAGCACAATATCGATGCACTATAAATCACTTGAGCAAGCGTTAAAATTTTTCTTCCATTTATTCTCAAAAACATTTCCCTTAACTAATTTAAAGGGCCACCAACTCTGCGAGCTAGCTGGCTGGCTATTTCCTTTACTAGCATGTTATGGAATGGATAGGCGATAAACCTTAACTTAAATAAGGTAACTCAATATTTCTGACATGAAGTGTTAATGTTGAACCTATGAATATTCCAAAAATCAATTCTTCATTTCATTAAAAAATTCATTTAATTGAAACTAGAAACCGACTCTCTCAGGAACTGCGATGCAGGCTTTGGCTGGGATTCAGAAGGCTTCTCCACAGTCATTAAAAAGAGCAGTCTGTCGCTGGCGTGATAAGAGCCAACGCTCAGATCTCTCTGGACGGGAGAGCGACGGCTTGCGTTTGGTAACACAGCTGAAAGTTTGGCGGATTGCGTTTGGTAACGCAGCTGAAAGTTTGGCGGATTGTGTTTGGTAATGCAGCTGAAAGTTCGGCGGCTTGTGTTTGGTAACGCAGCTGAAAGTTTGGCGGCTTGCGTTTGGTAACGCAGCTGAAAGTTCGGCGGATTGTGAAGCGCGTTTCTCCTCTTCACGGGGTCAGCATTCTGGCTGCTGTGTGTGTGTGTGTGTGTGTGTGAGTGTGTGTGTGTGTGTGTGTGTGTGTGAGAGTGAGTGAGTGAGTGTGTGTGTGTGTGTGTGTGTGTGTGTGTGGTGGGGGGGGGGGTCGCAGCTGAAGGCTGGCTGGCTGTGGGGGGGGGGGGGGGGGGCATTCATTTTAAGCTTCAGCTGTGTGACAGACGTGCAGAGACAGGCACTCCGATCACACGGCATTTTAAAGGCTTCATGAAACCGTTTTAAAGCAATTTTACTGTCATTTAAAAATCATCCACCGCCATTAAAAAAAGCATTCCAAATCCACTCTGAAGACATTTCACAGTAATCCTCAAATACCTTCGAAATCTTTTCGGGAACTTAACTGACCTTCCAAAAAAAAAACTAAAAAACACAAAACAGAAGTGAGACTTTGTGCTGGTCACAGATAGATACGCAGGAGAGTGGCCCGGTTCCAGAAAGGACACACTGCACCTGCTGACTCAGGTGAGCCGCACACAGGGAGCCGCACACAGGGAGCCACACACAGGGAGCCACACACAGGGAGCCACACACAGGGAGCTCCGGGCTGCGTGGGCACTGAGCCAGGGGGGCATCAGTATGCCGGGCACTCTGTGGTTACGGGTGAAATATTAAGACAGCAGAGGATGATCTGGGAACATAATGATGCTGACGTGCGGGGTGTGCGGGTTCAAACCCGGCGAGCTGTGCAGAATGTTGATGCGGAGGCTGAGTTCCAGTCCAGCAGGGAGCGTGAGGGCATAGGAGGGCGCCCGTGTGTGGGTGGGCACTACGGGCGGGTACGGTATACGGACCGTGCCAGTGCTGACTGTGCCCGACAGCCCCACGGGTCAGCGCATGACTGGCTGCAGCGAAACCCAGGGTGGGCGGGGCTCTGCTAGATGGGACATCCGCACCTGTTCATGAACCAGCGCCCCCTGCTGGTCAGCGTCTACCTGCATAAGCTACACATGAAGTATGCTCCTCCGACTTTGGAGGATCAAAGAGATTGCGTGGAGGAGAACCTGTCAGGTGTATGCTTTCTCCTCAACTGACAGTGGTGGCTGCAGTGATACACACACTGCCAAGTGTTTACACTCAGAGTACGCAGACTCAACACTCAAGAGTGTTGATTGTGACAGTGTGCAGGTCTAACACTCAGAGTGTTGATTGTGACAGTGTGCAGGTCTAACACTCAGAGTGTTGATTGTGACAGTGTGCAGGTCTAACACTCAGAGTGTTGATTGTGACAGTGTGCAGGTCTAACACTCAGAGTGTTGATTGTGACAGTGTGCAGGTCTAACACTCAGAGCAGCACAGGGCTGTACAGACGTGCTATGACAGGGAATGCTTAGATTTCTTTGCAGATGTTTCCCGCAGGAAGGAAAATCCAAATAAAACGTCAGGAAGGCGAGAGAAGAAAGTTCAAAATCAACAAACTTTGTCCTTCAGTTTCCATCTGAGCAGCGTCTGCGTTCAGCTGAACAGACCGTGTGTGTGTGTGTGTGGTGTGAGAGAGTGTGTGTGTGTGTGTGAGAGTGTGTGTGTGTGTGTGTGCTGCTGCTGCAGTGAGTCAGGTGTCAGGTGCTTCACCTGCACTGCTTCAGTATGAACCTCCAGGTGTACAAACGTCAGGAAAGAATGCAGCCTGTGCAAGTTCCCCTGAATCAGAGTTCCAGCTAATCACTGCAATGAGCAGCAGACTCAGATCACAACACGCTAGAGGAGGGGAAGAAAAACAGCCACACCCCAAACCAGAAGCACAACCACAGTAATCTAACACACACGCACGTGTGCATCCGCATACACACACACACACACACGCGCGCACACGCACACACACAGTGTACACACACACACACACGCACACACGCGCACACGCACACACACAGTGTACACACACACACACACACACACACACACACACACACATAAACAATCTCTATGCACAATCAGCTTTGTCCTGGAGAGTAAATACTGATGGATCACTTTATTTACTTTTACACTGAGGGGACGTAAGAGCTATTGGCCATACTAAATAAACAAGGAAGTTGATAATTGACTACATACCAGCGCTTGGCGTGCAGGCACAGAGGTTACAGAGGTCAGTACACCCACTACAGGGAATGAGCACACACCTGTGAATTATACACACCTGTGAAAGACTACACATCTGTGAAAGATTACACACCTGTGAAAGAGTGTGCAACTGTGAAAGAGTACACCATCGCCCAGCCGAGCCCTCACAGAGCCTGTCGCCGCTGCACACACAAACCCTAACCCAAACCCGAACCCTAACCCTAACGGTAACCCTTCAATTCCCAGCCCCACCCAGCACAGTAGCTTCGAGGAACTAACAGGCTTTTTTTTTGTTCACTCTGTCATTGCGCTGCATGTTCGTGTCGAGCGGGAGGGATCAGGGCTGCCGTTATGTATCGGGTTCCCGTCAGGCCGGTAGACCCGGTTCTGTGGTCACACGGTTACGGGCGGATTTAGGATCGGCGGTATGCAAACGCGGCGCCCCGGGGGCAAACCGGAGGGAAGGACCACGGCGCGGTGAAATAAACCTCAGCCACAAATCGCACCGAGCGCGTCTCTGCCCAAACTCCCCCCCCCCCCCCCCGTACTGTCAACACCCCGTTACTTAGCAACCTGGCAGCTCCTTCGGGCGTCCTCTGCACGCTCTCTCAGACACCCCCCCCCCCCCCCCCCCCACAGTACTGAAGCGCTCTTCAGCAACAGTCTGAGGGGCGCCGGTCTTGTACGGAGAAACGGCGAAGCCGGCCAATCACACGCAGGCACAGTTACCGCCAGCGCCGCGCGCACCGCCTGTCTGTAACCCAGCGCTAATTGCTGAAGCCAATCACACGAGTGCGACCGCGGCGATAGCTAAATGCGCTAATTAGCCAAGACGATCGCACGAGAGCCAATTAGCGGAGCCAGACGTGTGAGCGCGCGCCAAATTTGGACAGGAAAACACAGCGGTGCTGTCGTGTCTGTAGCGAGACGCGCTAAATTAGCAGAACCAGCCGTATGATGGCGGTTGTGTCCGCGGCACAGCCAGGCTAACCGAGCAGCCAGGCTAACCGAGCAGCCAGGCTAACCGAGCAGCCAGGCTAATCGAGCAGCCAGGCTGACCGAGCAGCCGGGCTGACCGAGCAGCCAGGCTGACCGCACAGCCAGGCTAACCGAGCAGCCGGGCTAACCGAGCAGCTTCCGCCGCCGTGTTCCTGTTCTGCCCTCCGCTTAACGGACTGAAAGACTGAGAACCGGCAGCGGCGGCCCACAATGCCTTGCTGGAGGTCATGTGCTCGTCTTACAGCAGGAAGCCACAACGAGCCGGAATGCAAATAAACTGGGAATTACCAAACTGGGAGGACACAGGGATAATATTTGGGGGGGGGGGGGTACACAAGCATGTAGTACTTTGTGACATGAAACTGTTACAATCCACCAGCAAAGCACGTTGGCTTGCAGGGACTATGGAACAGTACTCCAGGTCCAGCAGTAAGAACACAACGCAGGCCTGCCTGTGTGTTCAGAGACACACACTTCCTCAACGCGGGCGTGCGCGGTGGCGCTGAACACAGAGTGCGGGGGCCGAGCAGAGCGCCCGTCCCAGAGCATGAGCCTGCTGCTGCGCTCTCAGAAGAGCCGCTGGGCTACAGTTAGGACAGTTACACACCTTCCATGCAAATGCTCAGCCAACCCAAAGCCAGATAATAACCCTGCGCATTTGAATGTAGCCAAATCACATCTGGCTTTCCAGGACGGTGTGAACGTGCCGCACAATCACTGTGACTCAGGTCAGCTCTGGGCTGGAGCAGACTTTACACACTACTGTCTGCATACACTGCAGCACACACAGGAACATTAAAAATAATAAATAAATACATCCACAGCCGTTAAGGACAAGTTGGGCGGCTCGTATAACTTTCTTTTGAGTCATTCATCGTTTCATCATAAAACAAACAAAAACATCAAAGGCTTGCCAAGAGCAATGAGGCATGACACCCATGTGGATGAAAAAGAGACCTCCTTCTCTTCTTCCCTCCCTCTTCCTCTCTCTCTCCCTCTCTTTCCCACCCTCCTTCTCTCCCTCCCACTTACCCTCCTCCGCCCTCCCTCTCTCTTTCCCTCCCTCCCTCCTCCCTCTCTCTGTCTGTTTTGGGTGCCCAGTGCTCTGCAGAGACAGGGCTAATCTGCCTTTTTTAGTGTGAACAGCCAGAATGTCGGACATCAAAGTTTCATCGCTGCGGCTTGTGGAGGGGAAGCTGCCCTCATAAATCTCTCAGGGACACCCCCGTGCCCCCCCCACTGCGCTGCCCAGAGAGCGGTGTGCACAAACGCTCCTTATTTAGGACGTCCCACTGCCGACCACCAGGAAGCAGGGGTTCCATCTAAATATAACCCGGCTATTCCACGGCACTGCTCTGCATGTAGGGGCATGCTTCTCCGCCATTATCAACACTTGTTTATTTTCCTTAATGCGCTAACGCAGAGTTCTCTGAAGTGAGTCTCCCTGAGTCACACAGCCTGCTAGGCCCTCAGCTGGCCTTCAGCTGGCCCTTCACCACCGCCTGCGTATGAAAGACACACCAGGGGGTCCAGCTAATGCAGCTGAGGTAGCACACAGACCAGGGCTGTCTGTCCCTACTGCTGATGCGCTCCAGTCCAGGATTCTGTTCCAGCTCCAGTCCCGCTCCAGTCCAGCTCCAGTCCAGGTTACAGTTCCAGCTCCAGTCCAGCCCCAGTCCAGCTCCAGTCCAGGTTTCTGTTCCAGCTTCAGACCCGCTCCAGTCCAGCTCCAGTTCAGATCCAGTCAGGCTCCAGTCCGGCTCCAGTCCAGCTCCAGTCCAGCTCCAGTCCAGCCCCAGTCCGGCTCCAGTTCAGCTCCAGTCCAGCTCCAGTTTGGCTCCAGTCCAGATTTCTGTTCCAGCCCAGCAAACCGCTTCCGTACAGCAGGGATTCTCAAACTCATTAATCGATTTCTTGGTCAGTTACTGTTGTTGAAAACAACTGCTTAAGTTCTTTCAGAATGTTTTCCTTAAACTTAATTGCACGCAGGATTGGCTCATTGATTTTAGTGACCACACAGTGTCAACACATTTAGCAGTTTGGTTCTTGCTGACTTTAGCGAGTCAGTATATTATTACAACTACTTTTAAAATGTAAGCTCTTTCTAATGGAATAATGTGCCACATCGCAGAAAATGAAAACTTTAGTCGATGAAAAGGTTTTGGCACATGAAACCGGCTCCTGTCCTTCACACACAGCTACTTTAGCCTTAATGATTCAAACGAGAATCAATCCAAAAACAGGCAATCAAAGACTTTTAAGGTGTCTAACTGAGAACAATTCACAACTCATGACAAGTCAGAAGTCGTTATTGTGGTACAATGGGCACAGGGGACCCCCCAGAACTTTGAGAGAGTCCCCCCCCCATCCCCCCCCCCCCCCCCCCCCCCCGGTGTGATACCAAAGCAAGCAGAACATTGTGCTGGTCTGTCTTCATGACAGGATGACAGAGACAGAGAGGGGGGGGGGGAGGAGGGAGAGAGAGAGAGAGGGAGAGAGAGAGAGAGACAGAGAGAGAGAAAGAGAGGGAGGGAGAGAGGGAGAGCTGAGAGAGGGAGGGAGGGAGGGAGAGGGGGGGAGAGAGAGAGAGAGAGCGGGGAAGAGAGAGAGAGAGGGAGAGAGAGAGAGAGAGCAGGGGTGAGACGCGGCAGATTCCAGCAGATGAGTGGGATCGCGGCAGTGTTCCGTGGAGCCTGATTGGGGGGTTAAGCGTGCCGTTAAGAGAGCTTTTAATTACCGGAGCCTTCATTTCATTGGGCTTCACGGTCTCATGACCCGCAGCGCTCAGCTGCTCAGGAACCGAGCCGTTTCCCACAACACCTTGCTTCCGCCCCGAAAACCTGCCTTCGTACGATTGGCCGAGCCCACTCCTTTCTCCGTGCCCACAAGTGTACAAAGAAGAGTAACCGGCTATGTCCCATCACAGCTGTGTGTCTCTTCAGGTATTTCCACAGATTAGTATTGCGTAAGGAGACAGAGCCGCTCACACACAGTAATGCCACCTCGTTAAGGGAAACGCAGCGGTGTCCTGTGACGAGCACGACGTCATCATTCCACAGCTGTGCGCGGTCAGCACACAAAGTGCCTTAAATATTCACGAATGACGTTTAACTTCACAAAGCTGCAGCGGTTAAAACACAAAGAAAAGACGATGTTTCAAAACGGAGACTTCGCACAGGGCCGTTAAATGATTCATAAATAATCCGGTTTTCTTTGTTATTTACCGTAAAGCGAATGAAGTACACGCCCAAACCTCTAAAAAGTCTGTCCAAACCGCTGCAGCATAATGCTGTGATGTGGAAAAATGGCTGAGTTTATCCGACGCTCTGAAATGACTCTGTTCAGAAATATGAAATCCTGTTTATCTCCAGACTCAGAGAGACTCTGGCCAAGCCAACAGTTCATGAACTGAATTTTTTCACTCAAGGTTTTTGAGTCAGGATCCTGCTGAGCACAAATAGCCCACAAAAGGAGTAGACTTCAGAAACATAAATGGAGTAAATGGATTTATAAGGAGATAAATGTAAATGCATTATATGGCCTGCAGAAGGCTGTTTGCTATTCAAATAAAAATAATCATCATCATCATCGCCATCATCATAAGCTATTCTAATGGTTACAGCAGTAATAACAGTGGTGTATACTGCAGTTATTGTAATAAAGAGACACAGCCAAGGGGGGTGCGGGGTGGGGCTTTTTCAGACCAGTGCAGATATGCAGAACACAAGCAGGAGCTGACTGAGAGGCACACGCACCTGCAGCCCTGCTGGAGGAGGGGTCGGGCAGACTGGGGAAGCAGGCGGTAGGCTGGTGGCTGGAGGGGTGAGGGTTGGGGGATGGGGGGGAGGGGGTGTAATGCTACCTGTGCTGTCATCCTGAGAGTAAAGTCTGCTCTGCTTAAGCTGCAGAGGCTGAGACTGATGCAGATTAAGAGCAGATGCTGTGATGATAGGTGTGTGGTAATAACACTCCTCCCTCACCTACGGCAGGATCTGCAGTCAAAACACGGATTTCTATCTGCTTTAATAATGGCGTGCTCCACGGGGAACCCGAGCGGGTGATGAAGTGCAGCGTGTGTTCAGGGTAATTCATGGTCTGACCGTACTCTTCGCGCACAGGTGGACCGGCACGTGGGACCGGTGTTCTGGCAAAGCCCGTTACCACCGGAGCTCTCCTGCAGGCTGACCTGTCTGTGTGCTCACCTGTGAGGAGAAGCCCCAGCAGGTCACCACCCCTGCAGGAGCTCAGCCTTCCTAAGACCAGCACACGGCTCGTACGTTTCTCATCTTTAATAAACTCACTTCACTGCCAGGCCTGTTTACTCGACGTCTTCACTGGCTTTAATGAAAGAGAGACCTTGTTTATCTTCGCACACACATTCGAAACTCTTAACGTAATAACCGTGAATGTCAAGCCCTGACCGCAAAAGTGTCCGTTAGGGAAAAGTCTGTAAGTCTGCCCGTATCACCACGACGATCTCTTCAGTCGTGACAAACACGATTTGAGAACGGAGTACAAGCGTGTTGCTTCCCACTGTCAATGTCGATTCACCGTCTAAAACAGTCACACATTGGGCATGCTAACGTCGGAGAAACTCTGCCACTACGACACGCAAGGCCCCAGCGCTCCGACTGAAAGGAAGGTTTATCTGAGCTTTAATAGGCTTGTGTTGCAGAAAAGAGGGAGGGGTTGCCTTGGAAACATGATAAGTCACACTGTGATGGCCCTCGCACTCGAATGAGTGGCAGCCTCTATTTCAGTCCTCAGGTGTGAGTGAGTGAGTGAGTGAGTGAGTGAGTGTTTATTTCAGTGCTCAGAGGTGAATGAGTGAGTGAGTAACACACACACTACACACGCACACATATGCACACGCACACACGCGCACGCACGCACACACACACACACACACACTACACGCGCACACACACACACACACACACACACACACACTCACGCACACACACACGCGCACACACACACACACAGCCCCGTGTCTCCAGGTGAAGGAGCAGCAGTTTTACGGCTATGCAAATGACCGTGTGCAGCGGGATCCCTGTGAGAGGCAGCGGGTGCACAGCAGGCTGCTGAGAGGACGCAGAGCTGATGTAAATTCATGAAAGCAGAGCCGTGTTGAGCCTGAGCGGTGCGGTTAACCCCACGGCAACGGGCAGCTCCCACGGCAACAGGCAGCTCCCACGGCAACAGGCAGCTCCCACGGCAACAGGCTCCTTCATTCCACCGCAGGTTCGGCTTTCGTCCCGAGAACACGATAAGTAACAGTCACACAACCCTGCACGGCTACAGAGGCCTGCTCACAGGGAAAAGGGTTTATTTAAAAACATTCATAACCTGAAAACTAAACCTGACACACGTCATCAGCAGAAAGCCCATCTGCCGATGTCAGGGTCTCCATCCTACAGAGTATAAGGACTATGGAGACAGGAGAGATTCCTATTTTAATTTTTGAGCGCTTCTTTTTGCTAAAATTCCGAAGAGAGAAAAATCTGAAATCTTGAAAAGCCACATGGAAAAAAAAAAAAAAAGCACAGACAATACACCCAGGAAAACTGAAGGTGTTTTTCGTTGTATAAGCGCATCTTAAAACTGCACATGGTGCGTCAGGGTTCACCACTACACTGAAAACACACTGGAAACAGGAAAAGCATCATCTCCCGAAAATAAAAGGGATCACGTGAAACGTTTTGGCCAATCAGAAGTCAATGATTTAGAAGGCCATAGATGGGTACTGAATGAACCAAACAGAGTTAATAAAAAAAAAAAAACGTTTTATAAAACTAAATGTGCCACACAGTGTATTCTACCAGCCACTTTTACAGATGAGACACATTTCTGACCCAAACAAAAAGAAAAAAAAACATATTTTCTGAGCTTATCAGGCAGATTCCTGGGAGAATGGAGCTTGACGGAGTTGTTTACTTTAAATTTGTAGTAAATTTGTGTGCAGCGGAGCTCGATGTGTGAGATAGGACGACAGGCCGCCCCAGGGACATGTATTTTTCATCGCATTTCTTAAAATGAAATTGATTTTTAAATTTTTGTATTTTGGAGCAGAGTGAAGAGAAACTACAGTACATCATTCAAACTTTTCAACGTAAACAACTACGCAGGCAAAACAAACATTTACATTTATTCGCAAATCAAACTCACAGATTTTGGACTGAATCCAGGCTAAGGCCTGGCTTAATCTGGCACACTATCTAAATGATACGGATTCCGGAAGCATTTACAGAGGCATTCTAAAATGCTTTATTAAATATGAGTGCAAGTCACTCAACTTTAATATTTAAATGTCCAAATTCTGGCTTTGGTCACACACACACGAACACACACACACACACACACACACACACGCACACACGCACGCGCACACACACAGGTGACTTCCCCGTGAAGGTCAAACCTGCCTTAAACGAAGCTGCTTTTGTACTGTGCCTATTCTAATTAGCCCTGATCAAAGCGGCGCGTTGCATGCTCGTTATGCCTGACTTTTAGGCGGGGGGGGGGGGGGGGGGCAGCCGTTACAGCTGGTGGACCAGGCTCGTTTTATTACACATTTAATCCCAACATGCCCCCCCCCACACCCGGTATTCCCATAATGCCTGACTGCCTGTGCAGAACAAGGGCAGCTCATTGGCTGAACAAAACCAGACCTAGCTGCTCATTGGCTGAGCGTAAGTAAAAAGCAGTTTTCTGATCTGTTTCAATGAGCCACCACTGCTTCGGAAGGTGATTCCTGACCATTGTTTTCTATGAGTAATATGTTAATAAATACTGTCCAAGCTGTTTAAAATGTAGGTGGATATATGCATGCACACACATCACAGTATGTTTATTCAAATGTATACCACATTCTTTCCACGTATTTGTGAACTGCACTGCATGAAGGGGGTCCAATAAACTCCCACATTATTTATCAGTTAGAATAGGAAACAGAGCATCGGAGGTGTAATGACTAAACCCTGCAGAAAGATCTGATAAAAGGACAGGAAATGTTTTAGCGCAAACAGCAATGAGGAAAAGCTCTGCAGTGAATCATGGTCCTGATATACGTGGTGCGAAAGAGACCTCATTTAACCAACAAACCAGCAGCTCAGCAGGGCAGCAGGGCAGCGTTCAGCCAAACAGTTAGGAGTTAGGTCCACAGTGCAGTGAGCACTCGGAGGCTGCCCCTCTGTGTGGAAGAGGATGGCGCTCTGTGTGGAAGAGGATGGTGCTCTGTATGGAAGAGGATGGCGCTCTGTGTGGAAGAGGATGGTGTTCTGTGTGGAAGAGGATGGCGCTCTGTGTGGAAGAGGATGGCGCTCTGTGTGGAAGAGGATGGCGCTCTGTATGGAAGAGGATGGCGCTCTGTGTGGAAGAGGATGGCGCTCTGTGTGGAAGAGGATGGCGCTCTGTGTGGAAGAGGATGGCGTTCTGTGTGGAAGAGGATGGCGCTCTGTGTGGAAGAGGATGGTGCTCTGTGTGGAAGAGGATGGCATTCTGTGTGGAAGAGGATAGCACTCTGTGTGGAAGAGGTTGGCACTTGGCCTACGGTGCAGTGCGGTACTGTGGCTTGGGTGAACGGGCCAGAGGATTTATGGGTTTGTGAGCTGCAGTAACACTGACTGGGATACAGCCCCACTCAGCACACCATAGATGGAAACAGATCGAACAGCAGGGAGTGAACAGCCATAAACAACCTACACCACATCAGACCACATCACAACACACCACATCACACTGCATCACCGTACATCACATCCCATCATAACACATCACAATACACCATATCACACTGCATCACAGTACATCACATCACAATACACCACATCACACTGCATCACCGTACATCACATCCCAATACACCACATCACACTGCATCACAATACACCATATCACACTACATCACCGTACATCACATCCCATCATAACACATCACATCGCATCACAATACACCACATCACACTGCATCACCGTACATCACATCACAATACACCACATCATACTGCATCACCGTACATCACATCCCATCATAATACATCACATGACATCATAATTCATCACATCACAATCACATTCATTTCACCCCTGCTCTTAATGCAAAACACTTACAGACCAAGTAGATAAGCAGATCAATAACGTTATCAGATTTGCGAATGCAACAGGGCAGTCAACACTTAGATCCAGTCACAGCTCAACAAGACACGCCAGCAATAATACTGATAACTGCAGAAGACTGAGTAAACTCTGCACACTCAAATAATGCATTACAGGTATACAAGAAACCCTGGTAAACGCTGGTAAACTCTGTGAAAGCGCTCTGCTGGTAAACTCTGTGAAAGCGCTCTGTGCTGGTAACTCTGTGAAAGCGCTCTGTGCTGGTAACTCTGTGAAAGCGCTCTGTGCTGGTAACTCTGAAAGCGCTCTGTGCTGTAAACTCTGTGAAAGCGCTCTGTGAAAGAGTGTGGTAGCTCTGTGAGTGTGGCCCGGCTGCCCTCCAGCCCTTGCCCACACAGAGCACAAAGCTCACTGTTTACGCCTGTGAGAGAGCGATCAGCTGACCGTGGAACAGAATGAAATCCTGCCAGGACCCTGCGCCGCATGCAAACGCAGTCAAATGCGCTCCGACGCCACGTTTCCTTCTGTTACTGAGCTGCGCAGACTCTGCATGCGCAGCGTAACCCTGGCAACGTCAGGGCAAGTCACACGTCTGAGTCTGAGCAAGGGGAGGACAACGCAAAACAACACGTCTGCTCTGACTGCCACGCATCTCCGTTTCAGGCTCGAAGGGCCTGAGGATCTGAGCATGAAGCATCAGGAATACACCTGATTTTTAAGGGGAAAAACACACCGTTCTGTCCTGTGTGTGTGTCAGGCTGAGGGAGTGAGCTCCTGTGTGTGTGTCAGGCTGAGGGAGTGAGCTCCTGTGTGTGTGTGTGTCAGGCTGACGGAGTGAGCTCCTGTGTGTGTGTCAGGCTGAGGGAGTGAGCTCCTGTGTGTGTGTCAGGCTGAGGGAGTGAGCTCCTGTGTGTGTGTCAGGCTGAGGGAGTGAGCTCCTGTGTGTGTGTGTGTCAGGCTGACGGAGTGAGCTCCTGTGTGTGTGTGTGTCAGGCTGACGGGGTGAGCTCCTGTGTGTGTGTGTGTGTGTGTGTCAGGCTGATGGAGTGAGCTCCTGTGTGTGTGTGTGTGTGTGTGTCAGGCTGATGGAGTGAGCTCCTGTGTGTGTGTGTGTGTGTGTGTCAGGCTGATGGAGTGAGCTCCTGTGTGTGTGTCAGGCTGACGGAGTGAGCTCCTGTGTGTGTGTCAGGCTGATGGAGTGAGCTCCTGTGTGTGTGTGTGTGTGTGTGTCAGGCTGAGGGAGTGAGCTCCTGTGTGTGTGTCAGGCTGAGGGAGTGAGCTCCTGTGTGTGTGTCAGGCTGATGGAGTGAGCTCCTGTGTGTGTGTGTGTCAGGCTGACGGAGTGAGCTCCTGTGTGTGTGTCAGGCTGAGGGAGTGAGCTCCTGTGTGTGTGTCAGGCTGAGGGAGTGAGCTCCTGTGTGTGTGTCAGGCTGAGGGAGTGAGCTCCTGTGTGTGTGTGTGTCAGGCTGACGGAGTGAGCTCCTGTGTGTGTGTGTGTCAGGCTGACGGGGTGAGCTCCTGTGTGTGTGTGTGTGTGTGTGTCAGGCTGATGGAGTGAGCTCCTGTGTGTGTGTGTGTGTGTGTGTCAGGCTGATGGAGTGAGCTCCTGTGTGTGTGTGTGTGTGTGTGTCAGGCTGATGGAGTGAGCTCCTGTGTGTGTGTCAGGCTGACGGAGGGAGCTCCTGTGTGTGTGTCAGGCTGACGGAGTGAGCTCCTGTGTGTGTGTGTGTGTGTGTGTCAGGCTGATGGAGTGAGCTCCTGTGTGTGTGTGTGTGTGTGTGTCAGGCTGATGGAGTGAGCTCCTGTGTGTGTGTGTGTGTGTGTGTCAGGCTGATGGAGTGAGCTCCTGTGTGTGTGTGTGTGTGTGTCAGGCTGATGGAGTGAGCTCCTGTGTGTGTGTGTGTGTGTGTCAGGCTGATGGAGTGAGCTCCTGTGTGTGTGTGTGTGTGTGTGTCAGGCTGATGGAGTGAGCTCCTGTGTGTGTGTGTGTGTGTGTGTCAGGCTGATGGAGTGAGCTCCTGTGTGTGTGTGTGTGTGTGTGTCAGGCTGATGGAGTGAGCTCCTGTGTGTGTGTGTGTGTGTGTGTCAGGCTGATGGAGTGAGCTCCTGTGTGTGTGTGTGTGTGTGTCAGGCTGAGGGAGTGAGCTCCTGTGTGTGTGTGTGTGTGTGTCAGGCTGACGGAGGGAGCTCCTGCTCTGCAGTCCCTGTTGAAGGACAGTGTGTAAACGGGGGAAACGCACAGAAACAGCTCTGACACTGCGCAGCGTCCCGCAGGGACAGCACAGGGAGCGGCTAACACCCATGCCTTCACACGGCTTTAACCCTGCACTCCCGCAGATTAAATTACACACTCACACCCTTTTAATTTAACTGGGCTGGGGGGTGCATAGCAGTAATAATTATCATTCATTTGCACACATTTATGGTCTCAGTGGAGTTCTGCCAGCTTGTCTAGCAGATGCAGCATTATTTAAAAACGTTTTTGAGCAAGAAGAGAACCTGCTCTGGAGCGCACCGTATTTTAAACTCATAAGTGCTTCAGCGATCTCCATCTGGCGCTTATTCCTGGGGCAGCGTCATTAAGAACGAAACTCAGAATTCAGAACCTGCTTCAGAAACCAGGCGCCTGCTTCACAAGCCTCTCAGTGCAGTGCATGCTGGGTATAGAGCGGTGTCCCACTGCCACGCACCGCCCCCCCCCCCCCAGTGGGCCGAATGTTCCCAGCACAGGCTGTGCTCCTCACGGTCGCTGTAACCCAATCTGCCCCCCCCCCCCCCGCCTCCCAGCGGTGCTGTTGTGCGCTGGAATTTGGGGAATGCACAGCGCCATGTTTTTACCCCTGTACTTACAACCAGAGCCCCAGCAGCACAACGGGAACCTCACAAACGCTGCGGTTACCACGGCGATCTACAGTCACCACACGCGCAGTGCTGTTACCGTAGCGATCTGCAGCAACCACACGCACAGTGCTGTTACCGTAGCGATCGGCAGCAACCACACGCACAGTGCTGTTACCGTACCCCCTCACCCCCAAACACACACCTTCACCCCCAAACACACACCCTAACCCCCACACACACACCCTAACCCCCACACACACACACTGCAGCTACAGCACCTGAGGGTCTTGCATAAGGGCAGACAGAGAGCACTAAGCTGCAGGGGGAGGTACAGGCAGGTTAGATCTGCGCTGATGAACACAACAGCAAAGCCAGCCGGGAACCGGAGGGAAAGAAAAGGCGAACCGCGCGGTTTGATCTGCGCTGATGAACACAACAGCAAACCCAGCCGGGAACAGGAGGGAAAGAAAAGGCGAGCCGCGCGGTTTGATCTGAGCCTGATCGCTGCCGCTATGATTTGCAGACAGTTCCGCGCACAGATACGCAGCGCGGGCTGGTTGAGAGTCACCCAAACGTGAAATTGCACCGGTGGGAACGTGCGGCGACCCAGCGGTGACCGAGCGCACCGAGCGCGCTCCGCTAAACGCGTTCCGCGCGCGTTCCGCTAAACGTGCTCCGCGCGCGCTCCGCTAAACGTGCTCCGCGCGCGCTCCGCTAAACGTGCTCCACGCGCCTGCTAAACGTGCTCCGCGCGCGCTCTGCTAAACGTGCTCCACGCGCGCTCCGCTAAACGTGCTCCGCGCGCGCTCCGCTAAACGTGCTCCGCGCGCGCTCCGCTAAACGCGCTCCACGCGCGCTCTGCTAAACGTGCTCCACGCGCGCTCTGCTAAACGTGCTCCACGCGCGCTCTGCTAAACGTGCTCCACGCGCGCTCCGCTAAACGTGCTCCCCGCGCGCTCTGCTAAACGTGCTCCGCGCGCGCTCTGCTAAACGTGCTCCGCGCGCGCTCTGCTAAACGTGCTCCACGCGCGCTCCGCTAAACGTGCTCCGCGCGCGCTCTGCTAAACGTGCTCCACGCGCCTGCAGCCACACTGCCTCCAGGTGACTGACAGGCTTACGCTGAACGCGCTCACATCACTGCTGTACACTCCTATGTCCTTAGGGGCAAATTCTGCTCTGATAGCAGGATTGTGTCTGACACAGAGAGCGGTGTGGCAGAGCCTGGCAGCTCATATAGCAGAGTACAGCAGAGACTAAGCCTGGCAGCTCATATAGTACAGCAGAGACCAGACCAGGCTTCATTCAGTGCATGATGAGCCTGCATGGCCTTCTCTCATCATTATGTACCCTAACACAGCACACATCTGATCTGTGGCAAAGAGAAGGATAAGCCTGCTGTGTGTGAGAGAGAGAGTGAGAGAGTGTGTGTGTGTGTGTGTGTGCGAGCGTGTGTGAGTGTAGGTGCGTGTGTGTGAGCGCTTGTGTACGTGTGTGTGCATGCGCGTGCATGTCTGTAGGTGTGTGTGTGTGTGTGTGAGAGAGTGTGTGAGTGTGAGTGCGCTCCCTGTATCCTTGCTGAAAGTGTGCAGAATTAGGAGTCTGAGTTCCTGTGTGCTCATTTCCGTGTGCCTCTGAGAGGTCCCATGCAGGCGTGTTCTCCTCCCCGTGCTCTAAGTGCTGGGGGTCAGACCCAGCCCGCCGAGCTCAAGCTCATTAAACTGCTGAGTTCCCCTCTCCTGACACTCCAGAGCTCCCTGCCGCTGTGTTTCTACTTCACATCGCAGCAGAGTAATAAAAACCCAGCATGGCAGAGATCCGCAGGCCTGATTTTTGGGGAAGCAGTTATTTAAACAAAAAAAAGACCTATTAGGCTCATTAACAACAGTCCCACAGCACATACAGTGGGGCCCACAGCATGTACAGCGGGGCCCACAGCACGTACAGCGGGGCCCACAGCACGTACAGCGGGGCCCACAGCACGTACAGCGGGGCCCACAGCACGTACAGCGGGGCCCACAGCACGTACAGCGGGGCCCACAGCACGTACAGCGGGGCCCACAGCACGTACAGCGGGGCCCACAGCACGTACAGCGGGGCCCACAGCACGTACAGCGGGGCCCACAGCACGTACAGCGGGGCCCACAGCATGTACAGTGGGGCCCACAGGACCTTTCCTATTCCAGGAAAGGTCCCGGCAGCAGAGACAGTGAAATGCACTCAGTGAAATGGGGTTTCTGCGGGAGATGAATTGCTGGGTTTGTAATGGAACCCACCACAGCAGGCACGTTCAAATCTGGCCCAGGAGGCCTGTAGTGCTGCTGGCTTTCCTCATTCCCCTCCAATCAGGACACCAGGTGGGTTTAATCTTCGCCCAATCAGTGGAATTAATCGACCAATCAACTATCAGGTAGAAAAGAAAAGCAGCAGCACTGCCGGCAGAATTCTGCACCACAGGATTTCCAGTTAAGCTGGTTTCTCTCTCAGTAACTGACGTTTCTCCAGAGTGGATTCACAGTGTCATAAATGAGAAGAAACACAAGCATACTGTATATAAAACCACTGCAGTTAAATGACACATCAAGAGGTGCTAAAACACGACAGACACAAGCAGCACTGTCGCTGAACACGTTCAAATTTCTGCTGATCGAACAAACCATGACCAGACCTGGTCATCCCTGGCCGTCAGGGGCCACCGGCCGGACCGTGGCTGTTTCCCTGCAGACAGAAGGGTGGGCCACAGTGCCCTCCTACAGCAGCCCCGAAACCCAAACGCTCTGGATGGGAGCTCGCCGTCAGCAGCCTTCTGCTCTAATGGGGACATAAACTGCTGCATTTAATGCTGAATGTGTCGAATTTCCAAAGTGCAATGTACTGAATGTGCAGTATATTACAATGAACAGCCAAAAGCCTCAAGACTGACAGAAATCCTCTCAACACACACAACAAATAACCAGCCAATCAGGACTGGCACCACACAAATAACCAGCCAATCAGGACTGGCAGCACGGTCAGAAGTGGCTGCTGCTCGCACTTCATAAATCCTGCGCGTGTGTCTGGGAGATAGAGTGCCTAACAGAGCTGCTTGCGCTCGGACGGGGGGGGGGTGTTGAGCGTGACGAGCAGTCCCCTGCTCCCAGGCCATCCGGACGCGTTTCCTTGGCGATAAAGTCACTCGGCTGTCAGCACCTCCACCTGTCCTGAGGCACAGAGGTGAGCTGCCA
This sequence comes from Anguilla anguilla, assembly GCF_013347855.1. Classification (NCBI taxonomy): domain Eukaryota; kingdom Metazoa; phylum Chordata; class Actinopteri; order Anguilliformes; family Anguillidae; genus Anguilla; species Anguilla anguilla. The sequence goes on along the minus strand of NC_049206.1, from coordinate 60,472,933 downwards.
CATCTCTCACACACACACACACATCTCTCACACACATCTCACACACACATCTCTCACTCACACACACACACACACACCTCTCACACACATCTCTCACTCACACACACACACACATCTCTCACACACATCTCTCACTCACACACACACACACACACACACACACACACACACATCTCTCACACACATCTCTCACTCACACACACACACACACACACATCTCTCACACACATCTCTCACTCACACACACACACACACATCTCTCACTCACACACACACACACACACACATCTCTCACACACATCTCTCACTCACACACACACACACACACACCTCTCACACACATCTCTCACTCACACACACACACACATCTCTCACACACATCTCTCACTCACACACACACACACACACACACACACACACATCTCTCACACACATCTCTCACTCACACACACACACACACACACACATCTCTCACACACCTCTCACTCACACACACACACACATCTCTCACTCACACACACACACACACACCTCTCACACACATCTCTCACTCACACACACACACACACACACATCTCTCACACACATCTCTCACTCACACACACACACACACACATCTCTCACACACCTCTCACTCACACACACACACACATCTCTCACTCACACACACACACACACATCTCTCACACACATCTCTCACTCACACACACACACACACACACACACACACATCTCTCACTCACACACACACACACACACACACACCTCTCACACACATCTCTCACTCACACACACACACACACACATCTCTCACACACACATACACACACATACACACACATCTCTCTCACACATCTCTCACACACACACACATCTCTCACACACACACATACACACACATCTCTCACACACACACACACACACACAAACTCACTCACACACAAGCACGCATGCACGCACACACACACACAAACACACACAGACACACACACAGACAGCATACCCAAATGCTCAGATACAAGACGGAACACACCTAACCGTGATTGTGTGTGAGGAGAGAGAGATAGCATCTACAGCACTTAAACCTCTCTTCTCCTGGGCTTTGAGGAGCAGCTGATAAACAGGATAATGAAGCGGCTTTGGCAGCCATGTTTGATTGGGTCCTGGTTTCTGTGCGGTTCTCTGATGGATGGTGAACACAGGTCTGGCCGCTGAGGGACGGGAGCAGCGCAGCGCATTAGCATGTTAGTTTACCCTCTCCACTGGGAAATAATCGTTTCCACTTTCTTCATACAAGTTAGCATATACCATATAAACCTTTCACTTTGTAAAACATGGTCAGTAGCATTTGGTCTGTTATAGCACACCTGGGCAGTGTTCAGTAAACACGAGTAGGGCATCTCTCATCAACCCACTCAACCCCAGCACATCAACAGCCCCACCGTATCGCAGAGACACAGCTACTCAACCTGCATAACCCACTCAACCCCAGCACTCAACCCCAGCACATCAACAGCCCCACCGTATCGCAGAGATACAGCTACCCAACCTGCATAACCCACTCAACCCCAGCACTCAACCCCAGCACATCAACAGCCCCACCGTATCGCAGAGACACAGCTACCCAACCTGCATAACCCACTCAACCCCAGCTCTTAACCCCAGCACATCAACAGCCCCACCGTATCGCAGAGACACAGCTACCCAACCTGCATAACCCACTCAACCCCAGCACATCGACAGCCCCACTGTATCGCAGAGACACAGCTACCCAACCTGCATTACCCACTCAACCCCAGCACATCAACAGCCCCACTATATCGCAGAGACACAGCTACCCAACCTGCACAACCCACTCAACCCCAGCACTCAGCCCTGGCACATCAACAGGCCAGCCATATAAACAGCATCGGTTTGCATTTCTCATACAAATTACAGACTGCTTCCAAAAGACATTATTTCACGAAACACAAAAGCATTTTTTTTTTTACATGAGCGTATATTTTCTGAGGCATCCTGAATTGTAATTCCCCGGTGCGCGCTCTAGTGATCTGGCTGCTGATTGCAGGGTCCGACTGTTAGAGAGACCTTCCTGCTGAATCCTGATGCGTCCAACACAGACAGCCGGCCAGCCTTACCTTGTTTTGATCGGTCCAGTACAGGAAGTATCCCTGTGGGTCCACTCTTAAGATCACGGGTATCACAGCAGTGGAATCCTGGTGACAGAGAATGAGGTCACTTCCTGTTAAATGAGCCAGTGGACTTGTACCCAAATGTATCTGTGTAGACACACCTGAGTACATGCACCTATAAGTTCTGCACCTTCATAAATAAACAAACAAATGACTTCATATCACTAATCTTTAAATTAATTCTTCAATCTTTACATTATTAGTTTTTGGATAGCACGTTATTTCATACCTGTTCCAACATATCTAGACAATATTATTGTATGTTTTCGAAGTTTGCTAATAATGCTGTTTAGATGGCAATGACCTTTATGTAATGATGACAATTCAACATTGAGAAACCCTGAATAACAATGGCGTTTCATTAACGATGCTACGCTCATAATAACAAGCTTTCAATGGTGATGGCATGTCAATATTTTTAATAATAATAATGTTGCAATTATATCCTCAGTACACAAAAAATAATCTGTATTGGCAGTAATGCCATTTCGCTAATGATTCCATTTCAGTAACACCGGCATTTGGACACTAACGCTGTTCTGGCAATAATGGCATTTCCACAATAACGACATTTCAATGATAACAACATTCCAATGACAAATGGCATTTTGACAATAGCGCCATTTCAATAATGCCTTTCGATGATAATGGCTTTTTGATAATGGCTTTCCTATGATAATGAAGCTTCGATGGCAAGCACCAGGGTCTGCGTTACGACGGCCGAGGTTTAAAGATGCTTTAAAGAGACACTGCACGCATGTAGGGCTCACATTGCCTATGAGTCATGTTTCACCAGAGACATCAGTGTCTGCGTTCATAACGTACACTGATCTGGGACCAGTTTGGGCCTTTAGCTCATAGTGGACAGGGTTAGGAGGCAGACAGCGGAACCCCTGATCCAGGACCAGCTCTCCCACACTGAGACACTGCGTCTGAGGGGCTGGGAGTCACTGTGCCCTTTCCCCACATGGATCTGATATTGACCGTGTTCTATTTCCAACCCACTGACCAGCGTCAGCAAACGGCAAACGGGGTAAAGTGGGGGGGGGGGGGGGGGGTGTGTCAACATGTCACACAAAGATTATCAGGAAGTCACCAGGGACCCAGTAACTGAGGAAGACTGTCACTGAGGAAGACTGTATCTGAAGAAGACTGTCACTGAGGAAGACTGTAACAAAGGAAGACTCTCACTGAGGAAGGCTGTAACTGAGGAACACTGTAACTAAGGAAGTCTGTCACTGAGGAACACTGTAACTAAGAAAGTCTGCCACATCCATTTATGCTTTTTTGCTTCAGTTCATCTCCCCAGTTCTCCCGCTGTGGCTGTGCAGCCAAAAACACAAAGGCTGTAAAAAAATAGTCCTTAATTCACAGTCCAGCCAGCTGTCAGAAATATAAAATTTTACATTGAAATTCTTCCACCCTCCTTTCAACTGCCCTGCAGTGTATTTGCATTGATCTCCCCCCCCCCCTTAAACTAACTGCCCCCCCCACCCCACCCCACCCCTTCACCACAAGAGTTGTCCACTCTCTCTGATCATGCATCTGGCCTGACCGCAGGTAAACCCTATCTCAGCTGGGATCATGGGGCACGATGTCCTGGGGGAAGGACAGGGGCGGAGCTCCCAGTGAGGACGTCATGGTAACGCTCCACAGCAATACGCCAGCCAGTGCGTGTCCGTCAGATCCCGCGCAATAACCAGAGCCTGTGGAATGCTGTCGCCTGCGGCGTCCGGCCAGTTGCCATGGCTACCCCTGCAGGGGGTGGGAAGGGGGCAGGGGGCATTTGTTCCTCCCCAGTAGGGCAGGAGCTGATTAGGACCTTTAGTCGTCCGCAAAGCCAAACATCTTTGGGCCAAACTGTTCAAAAAGCGGAACAAGCCCATTCTGGGCAGCACCCCGCTGCCACCCCCCCCCCCCCCCGCCGAAGCCCCAATCTGAGGTCTCACATGTAATCTGTTTCTACAGCTGAGCTCACGCTGGACAGGGCGCAGCAACAGGGGGGCTGTGCCTCACTGCACACACCGCCGGATTCAAACCTGCAATCTCTCCAGGTCTGGGCACAAGCTGCAGCACACTGCGCCCATTTAAATTCAAACACTCCCTTCCCCTCGGCCAAAAAACACAGAGCAGAGAGTCAGGGGGGAAAATGGAATTCAATGGTGTGTGATACACCTGGCTGGCATCCACCCCCCCCCCCCCCCATGCACATGACAGAACACAGACCTGGCGGGGGGAAATGGAACAGAAAGAAAACTTCAGATGGGTGACAAGCGTGCCACTGGAGAACTGCTGTCTGACAAACACCTGCGCAGGAAAATGATGCCCACCCCCACCCCCAGCTGACTGCTTTAATCGCTGCACACATTGCTGGCTGCGTTATGAGTTTGCACCGCTACAAACCATGTTAGCCTTCTCTCGCCCCAACTGGACCACCCCTATTATTTAGCATTCAACCCTTTCAAAAGACATCTGTGCCTTTTTGAACGAAACCCAAAGAGAGTGCTTAATTTGATGTACAAACCGTTAGAAAATCTGCATCTAATTGGTGCCTCAAAACCTTAAAGAAACAAAATAAAAATTTTAAACCTGCTGCTGTGTGTAAAATGACACTGTATGGGTGTCATGATGGCATCTCTTCAAAGTAACACACAAAAAGCGACCTTTAAAATGGCCCATCAGACTAACAGTGACATGTTCTTTTTATTCATTCATTTCTCTTTCTTTTTTTTACTCTGGCCAGTGAAGTACACTTTACTGAGGTCCTCTTATCTGTAGCACATTGGCCATGGCACCAAAACAGCAAATCACTGTTGATCTCACCATTTTCTCTGTTTTTAAGAATGCATATCTATGATTAAAAATCTCACATCCGCATAATCTGAGCCAGGGAAGAGGGTGTGTTTCTCACTGAACTATTCTGTGTACTTTGTACTGTAACAAAGCGTTTTATTTGGACGCAAATTAATTATTAAGTGTTATTTAGGTTTACGTATTTCGAAAGTTGCTGTGCTGTTCCAAGCATGCGGTTTTTTCAGCAAAGACGGATAATGTATCACTGCATATTTCAATAGATTATGTTACGTTCCTGTAACGTGTATGAAACGTTACAAGACAGGGAATGCCATCATAATGTAGATTAAGTTCGTATTCATTTAATTTAATCTAAGACTTTCCCTCCGCTTCAGGTTTCGCAGAACATATGCTCCAAATACAGGTTCCTCCGTTTACACGAAGCAGCCTGCATGACGGGTGACTGAAATCGGGAATTTGGTTTGGCACAGAACACCTATTAAAAAACACTTGTGATTTATTACTAAACAACTAAACACAACTGAATAAACCGTAATGAAAATGATTATATTTTACAGGGCGCTCCTAGCTCTTAGTTTTTTTTTAATGTCTTTAAGCTAACCTGACAGTCAGCTTTCCACATTCCACAATTCATTTTCTTCAGTCGGTTATTAAAAGCCGTTAGAGCCTCGAGACTATCGAGCGCTGCCAAACGGGCGACCGCGCGACTATGTGCAACGCTTTGAGTCATAAATCTGCAGGAGCAGACATGAGGACAAGTGATTGTCGATAATCAGCAAGTAAATAAATAACGTGTGGATTGCTTTGATATGGAATTTCTCTCAACACTGAAAAATAAGAAGTCGTCTATTTACATTACATTACTTTTATTTAGCAGACGCTTTTATCCAAAGCGACGTACAATTTGTTATGAATACAGTCGTACAGGTGCAGAAAGCCTCTTGACAGAAGTCTCTCCTTTATAAGAGTTACCGAAGATTTACAACATTAACATACATCACTGATACATGTAACGTATTGTATAAAAAGTTTTTAGTCAGCTTGTGAACGTGGGCAAGGCAAACATTGGCGTACACGTATCGAGCGCTTACGAAGCGGGCCTGCACAGACAGTCTGAAGTTGACACTGGACAGGAACACGAAAGTAAAGTCCTATATTTAAATGTCCGGTCGGCTGTGAAGTGTCAGTGGTCCAGCTGGCATATCAGCTGGGAACGTTGCGTGAAGTGGAAGACACCCATAAAACAAATACAATTTGGTAGTCGACCTTTCAGTGTCGCGCGAAGCACTGCATTCCGTTTAAAAATCAATTTTATTTTTCAAACGGTCGGACGCCAGCAAAAGTCAGTATCCCATGTAATATTTTATAACAAAATAAGTCTCTAAACGGTCCAATGCCCACCAGGAATACAGATTAGGATCATGTTTCAAAACAAATTAAATCGTGTGGTTTTTTTTGTTGTTGTTGTTGATCAGTTCTATCGTTTTGCATATTTTCCTATATTTTTTTCCCCAACAAATGAAATAATCTCAAATCACAAAAATGTAAAGCTTTCACTACATGTCTAATGAAACATAGATCAGGACTTTTCGGAAGACCAAATTGTTTTATTTAAATTTATTTCACTGGCGAGTTCTACCTTTGCACGTACCAATTCCGCCGTAACATTTGTTCCTTCTGCAGTTAAAGAGTCTTTTGGGAAAATAAGGAACAATTTTATAAGACGCGTATATCGCTTCTCATACTTACATCATCCCATTTCATGAATTTGCTTCCTTTCCGTAGAGTCTCCGACACTGAGACGGGTTTGAGCTGCAGCGCGTGAACTCCCGGCTGTGCCCCGGCCATTTGCGCCTTCACTCTTCCAAAGCGAGAGCAAAGCACAAATTCGGTTTGCTTTTCTTTAATTCAAAGCCCACAGGAAGCAGTCTCCGCTGTTGTTAATGTTCTTGAGTGAGGCGTTGGGCGAACAGGGAGCGTTGTTTAATGTTGTTAACGCATCATCCCGCATGTGGTCACTGTTACAGCTCTAAAGATTCGGAACCACGGCAGAGAACACGCGACTGGCAGCGAAAGGCAGTTTAGCGTTGCGGTATTGACGGCAGAAGCAGGGGAGCGCGGGGCGAGCGTTTCTCCGCACTGACTCATTGGCTGGGCACTTGAGCGCTCCGCTCGGCGGGAGCCAGCGCCTCCTCGCGTTTAAGGCAACATGCGTCCCGCGCGCTTACACAATTTCAGTCCAGGCGACCGATTACTCACGGTACAATGACAAGTACCGCTGGGGAATATGTGGAAGAGGTTTTTCATAATGTAGTCTGTGCGGCTTCCACAGTAAACAAAAAAGTTTTATTTTGTATTTACTACAGTTCAGAGGTCGCAACATCCCATAAAACATCATTTTTCACAGTGACGTTTTTATCCTTGTAAAATCCACCACCACCATATTTCATTTTTCTTCCAAATTTGGAATCACAAGTTACTGTTGCCATGGCTAACAAATGACTCTTTCCAGAGAAGCATATTATTTACAAAAACCAGGTTCTGAAAAAATCTCTTGTCAGTGAGAAAACGGTTAAATCATGAGTAAAATCTAATAAATCAGAGAGGACATGTGCAGACACATATGCTCATGGCTGGAATACTCCGAGAGTTCCTTTGGTGTTTGAGCCATTTATAAATTGTACAGAAGTCTGTGTCACCAATAGCTTTTCTTTTCTTTTTTATCTACTACTGTTATAGCAATACCCACATGGCCTGTGGCTGAATTCTCCTTTCATGCGCTTTCAAAGCCAGATTCATAATCCAGCCACCTGACTGCAAAATCTGTCATCCTGAGCTTCAGGGAACTGAGCTGAAACCATCCATAATTTAGTTTACTCTGAAATGCCGTTCTGAAGTCCTAGGATCTGGAACCCTAACTGATGGTCAAGGGCGTAGATCTCCGTTCAACTTTTTGGTGTGTGTGGGGGGGGGGGGTATGGTTGGGGGCAACAAACAGGAAATCTGCCCCCCGTTTGTTGCTTTTTAGGGAGGACACTAACAGTACCACCCAGAACAACATTATCATATTTGGGGGGGGAACCCTGTATGCCCCTGCCTGCTTACAAGTCCGCCTTTACAGGTTTGGAGAGAAGGCCACAGCATTGGACTTTCCAGAAGAGAGGAACAGACTGAGGAAACTATATCTTTACTGAAACTGCCCTGCAGCTTGCACGCTAGCAAGTCTCCTTTTTCATGTATTTAGCCGTGCATATTTAGCGCTAGGAGTGCAGGAATGAGTGGAGGGGCTCCGATCCCTCAGGACGGCAGGGTGCTCACAGTGCTGTTTATTTGGTCCCACCGCAGATGCCAGAGGATGACAGCTCTGATCAGGACCATTTCCCCGACCTTCCCCTGGAGGGGCTTCTCTGTACTGTCCCCGGGGCATCCCGCGTGCAGGGGCGCTCTGCAGCGTCCCCGGGGGCGTCCCGTCCTGGTGTTATTCTAACAGCTCTGACAATCACTCTGACCAGCGGTGTGCAGATCTACTCCCTGAGGCCCATCAGAAACGCCGTATCATCGATTCACTTTCCCTCTCAGAAGAGCCCCCGGTTCAGCGCCCCGGCTGGTTTATTTGTAGATTGTAATCACCCCAAACATGCCGAAGAGAAGCCATCGCTGAAACAGAGCTCGAAATCCAGGCGCTGTTTTTGCATGTAGTTGAGCACACGCACGTCTAAAAATAAAACCAGAAATAGGATAAAAGCTTGGGCCTACCGAGCACTTCATACTCTCCTCCTTAAACTGCTGTAAACTGAAATAAATTTGCACAAAACGCAGACAAGCACGAGGCCTTCAATGCCTCGCTGTGATTGTTTTTATTTCTCCACCCTTTCTCAACGACCCATTGTGTATAGGAACTGCAATAATATGTACTAATTATATAATAACAGCACAATCACATTACAACCGATTTGTAAAGTGGCACTTTAATTCCTTTAAAGTGGAATGGCACTTCCAGTTTAAAAGCTATAGTTTGAGATATTAAGGGGTTTCAGTGGAAAGCTGTCTTCAGTCTCGAGCTCTGTGGCTGTTGATTCAGTACTAGGGTGTGACACTTAACCTTTCTACATCATGTTCCCAGGTGCTATGCAAAATATAAACGACAACAATAAAGTTTTACAGGGATGCATAAAATGCCAGTGCAAAAAACATGAGCAAGTCATCCCATTCCTAAGACTACCTGCGGTGCAAACAATATAATGACACCCCTTATTTCTGAAATTCCTTCTGCAAGAAGCGAATCGCAGTGAAAATGTAAAATGCACAGCTTAGCGCCTCTTCGCTCGTTAACGGCGCACAGAGCTGCTCCCCTGCCCCGGTCAAAGCGGCGGTATTTAAAAACGGGACATGCGGCACGGCGGGCTGGAGATGCAGGCACTAACATGAGATAATGCCATTAGAGCCGAAGCTTTAAGCGCTAAATGGAGCGAACCCTCGGGGGAAGCGTCTGTAATGTGCCGGCAGGCGGCCGCGGCAGCTACCGCGTAGCGCGGCGGCGCTCCGTGGATCTAACCACAGCCGGCGTCTGCCGATCGTGCCGGGAAGCACACGCGCTACGCGGCTTCCGCAAATACTGGATCAACTTCCCCCGGTCTCATTTCACAAAATAAATAACATGAAATGAATACCAGATCAGAGATTTTAAAAATTATGCCATTTCCGTGTGGGAAAAAAACGTTCAATTTCGGTTTCGTTATGTCAGTGAGCTAAACATAATTGACGTGCACTGCAGCAAAAAAATATACATAATAAAAACTGCTGATAGCCATTCTAGGCCTTGAATGTTTAAACATAAGATGAATTCTGAAGAAATGGAGAACAATGCAATCACATAAACTTTATGTAAACATCAAAATGTTTTCTGTATTTTATAACCTCCATATCTTCAGAATGTGTGAAAATAAATATATATCTGGAGTCTGAGCTTATTGGTTTATAGTTGAACCACTTTTTATTCCTCAGGGTTTTTCTATTGTCCCAATCTGGAATGGCAATGAAAGCAGGCCCGTCCCCCACCCTGCGAGAGCAAGGACAAGCAGATTCTCCTCTGAAGCTCCCTGCAGACCCCCAGCAGAGCTACACCTGTACCTGCAGACCCCCAGCTGAGCTATACCTGTACCTGCAGACCCCCAGCTGAGCTATACCTGTACCTGCAGACCCCCAGCAGAGCTATACCTGTACCTGCAGACCCCCAGCAGAGCTATACCTGTACCTGTAGACCCCCAGCAGAGCTATACCTGTACCTGTAGACCCCCAGCAGAGCTATACCTGTACCTGCAGACCCCCAGCTGAGCTATACCTGTACATGTAGACCCCCAGCAGAGCTATACCTGTACATGTAGACCCCCAGCAGAGCTATACCTGTACATGTAGACCCCCAGCAGAGCTATACCTGTAGACTCCCAGAAGAGCTATACCTGTACCTGTAGACCCCCAGCAGAGCTATACCTGTACCTGTAGACCCCCAGCAGAGCTATACCTGTACCTGTAGACCCCCAGCAGAGCTATACCTGTACCTGCAGACCCCCAGCTGAGCTGCGCTTTACCTGTAGACACAGCTGGACCCTGGGTCTCCACATGCATGTGAATGGCCCAACACTGCAGAGGAGCTCAGACTCATTCTGCCACCTCAGTAATTACCTGGACACAATGAGCATGTGTGGAAGCTAGGGAGTGGATTTGTGTTCTGTATTTTTAAGTAAATGCCTTTAAATGGTAGATGGAAAAACACTATTATTATTATTATTATATAGCCGATTGACAATAATATGTCCCCCTGTTCCTGGCTGCTGTGTGAAGTTTTGCAGTATTTCATCTTTGGATTGAGTGCACCACCTGCTGGCGACTCACATAATTACATGGAAGTACAGTATTTCACATTCTCTTGGGTAAGATGCCATATACCAACCTTTATGGAGCTGAAGTTCCATAAACTACATGCAACAACAAAATAAACTGACTATAAAACTTCTGCAGAAGCAGTGATTTTACAGAGAAAATGTTTACACTAAAATACATCAGACTGCTTTCCTTTTTCACACTCCTGTGAGGCTACCTCTCCAAATATAAACCTGCCTGAATCTGAGAAAGAGCAGGTGAACAGGTTTGTGTTTTTATGACAGTATTATGACAGGCTGCTACATCTGCTGGAAACACAGAAATATTCAGCCACAAGGTGGCAGCACAGTACCACAGCAGTGAAAAAGGTTATGGGTAGGTCAGCTGTTTCTGCCATGAACATCCTCAGAATGGTCAAGGTGAATAAATGCTGAACACCTTCGCTCGTCTTTGCGTGAAGAAACACTATTTTACGTCAGAGCAAAATTAAGTGACCTCATTCACACCCATTCCCCCTGTTTCTGCTGACTGGTATTCGTTTCCACGGCTCATTTATGAATCCCTTTGAAGATTTTCAGCACCTCCAGACTGGGCTATACATTACTACACTACTGGCGTACTGGCAGGGAAAGCACCCCAGAATAAGAGTAGCATGTCATGTTCAAAAGAAGAAAAAAAGCTGCTTTGGAAGAAGGTTGTAGGTGTAATTAATTACATCTGGTACCTGAGGCTGAACAAACCTGGGGCTTGTGTGAACGGGTGGGGGGGGGGGGGGGGGCACCCCTAGAAGCACGGGGGGGGGGGGGCTTTTATGTATTTATGGAAACCCAAAACCCCCGCACCCCCCTGCACCCCCCCTCCCACCGACCCGCGGAGACCCGCGTCGCCGCCGCACGCTCCAGAGATCAGATGGACCCGAAAACAGCCGCCCTGACCAGAGACCCGCCACAGAGACCCCCCCACAGAGACACAGAGACCCCCCCACAGAGACACAGAGACACAGAGACCCCCCCACAGAGACACAGAGACCCCCCCACAGAGACACAGAGACACAGAGACCCCCCCACAGAGACACAGAGACACAGAGACCCCCCCACAGAGACACAGAGATACAGAGACCCCCCCACAGAGACACAGAGACACAGAGACCCCCCCACAGAGACACAGAGACTCCGCCACAGAGACACAGAGACACAGAGACCCCCCCACAGAGACACAGAGACCCCCCCACAGAGACACAGAGACCCCCCCAGAGACACAGAGACCCACCACAGAGACCCCCCCACAGAGACACAGAGACCCCGCCACAGAGACACAGAGACCCCCCCACAGAGACACAGAGACTGCCACAGAGACACAGAGACACAGAGACCCCCCCCACAGAGACACAGAGACCCCCCCACAGAGACACAGAGACCCCCCCACAGAGACACAGAGACACAGAGACCCCGCTACAGAGACCCCCACACACAAACACACAAACACACACAGAGGCTCACACAGAATCACACACTTATACACACACACACACACACACACATCCCCCTGTGCAGCAGCAGAGTTTGAACTCTTAAACCTTGAGGAGGCCAGCGTTCAGGGGCTCTGAAATGAGAGTAATGAAGTGGCAGCAGTGCGTTATTGACCTGAGGATGTGGTGTTCAGGGGAGTTCCCACATTAAACCTCAAACCCATCACTCCTCCCCAGGGCAGCTTTTCCCTGCACTAATCTAAACCATGTAAGACTCCAGACTCCTGCCTTTTCAGTTTAGAATTTAGCCTGTGCAAAACTCCCATTCAGGTACACACTCTCTAACTCACACTCAGGTACACACTCTCTAACTCACACTGAAGTACACACTCTCTAACTCACACTCAGGTACACACTCTCTAACTCACACTCAGGTACACACTCTCTAACTCACACTCAGGTACACACTCTCTAACCCACACTCACGTACACACTCTCTAACTCACACTCAGGTACACACTCTGTAACTCACACTCAGGGACACACTCTCTAACTCACACTCAGGTACACACTCTCTAACTCACACTCAGGTACACACTCTCTAACCCACACTCACGTACACACTCTCTAACTCACACACAGGTACACACTCTGTAACTCACACTCAGGTACACACTCTCTAACTCACACTCAGGTACACACTCTCTAACTCACACTCAGGTACACACTCTCTAACTCACACTCAGGTACATACTCTCTAACTCACACTCAAGTACACACTCTCTAACTCACACTCAGGTACACACTCTCTAACTCACACTCAGGTACACACTCTCTAACTCACACACAGGTACACACTTCTACATAGCAACATTCATGCTTCAAACAGACAGTTTCCCTGAATGGTTCCTGTGGCAGGCTCAAGGTGAATCTGTACGGTTGGTTCAGACTAAACCCATTCTGTGTTGCTTTTTTAATCATCCAGTCCAGTGATGTATGCCAGATAAAACAACATTGGGCATAAAAGTAGGAAACTGCAATAATGTAAACTAATTTAATGAGAAATGTAATGTGATTAGTCTTTATGTTCCACGCTCCATTGAGGAAACAGGGCTGGTAAGATGTGGATGGAAAGTGCGCGTACTGTACGTGTGATGAGAACATTCGCAGCTCGGGCCGGCGGAGGGAACAGCGGGCGGGGCACAAAGACCCCTGTGTCTCTCATAAGCGCTTTATTTAGAGGGGGGCGTAAAGGTGTGAGGCGGGGGAACAGGGCTCCAGGCCTGTGGATCTTTCCATCAGGGCCCGTAAAAAAAGGAGTCACCTTTCCCAGGACCGTGCTCCAAAAAGACGGGAAGGTAAAAAAAAAAAAAAAACGGTAAAAAGAAAAAAGCAGTTTGAAAATAAGCATGCATTTTCAATTATCCCTCCATTTCGCTCGGATGTCCCAACTTTCCGCCAGAAACATCCTCAGGTTCCGTCCTTCCCCCGTTTCCATGGAAACGACTGACAGGAACGAAACAGCCTAATCGGTCTCGGGTCAGGTAGACTTCTGCCAAACACACATATACACACACGCAAGCACACACACAAGTATAGAAACATGCAAGCACACACACACACGCACGCGCACACGGACGCGCGCACACATTCTCACAGACACACGCGCACACACATGCACGCACGCACACACATAAACACACACACACACACATGCTTAAACATCTTCTTTTCATCTGAGTCCCACAGACAGGACGGACTACCGTAAAAAAAACTCCTCAGAGAGAGAGAAGGGTGGGAGAGACCCAGTGTAACACTGCACACAGGCAGCACAGCACAGCACAGCCAGACCCAGCGTAACACTGAACACAGGCAGCACAGCACAGCACAGAACAGCCAGACCCAGCGTAACACTGCACACAGGCAGCACAGCACAGCACAGCCAGACCCAGCGTAACACTGAACACAGGCAGCACAGCACAGCCATACCCAGAGTAACACTGAACACAGGCAGCACAGCACAGCCAGACCCAGCGTAACACTGAACACAGACAGCACAGCACAGCACAGCCAGACGCGGCATAACACTGAACACAGGCAGCACAGCACAGCCAGACCCAGCGTAACACTGAACACAGGCAGCACAGCACAGCCAGACCCAGCGTAACACTGAACAAAGGCAGCACAGCACAGCCAGACCCAGAGTAACACTGAACACAGGCAGCACAGCACAGCCAGACCCAGTGTAACACTGAACACAGGCAGCACATCTGAGCCATGCAGAGAGACAGAGAAACACTCTACTCTCCAGAGGGAGGCAGTGTTAGAAACACTCACCACTCAACACTAAACACAAATAAACACACATCTATAAGTCTCACACTCTTATTAGAAATGATTTATTCCACACGGGCTGTGTGCCAAGATCATCGTCCTTTTTCCCCTCAGTAGCAGATTTTCCTCTTCACTGTTCAGGTACACAGAGAGGCCTCCCTTTCCTAAAACACATGCAGGCTCTTCCACATGTTCAGACAGGACTCACCACTGTACCGTGTCTCAGTGCACTGCGAAGCGTAAGTCTGGACAAAACCATATAATCTAATGCTATTTACAGAGTTTCCTAACTCAGTGTCACCGGTGTTGGGAAAAGATGATGGCTCAATACGGCTGGAAACGTGGGGCGGGCGGTGAAGCAGGGTTATGACTTTAATACACACCTTTTGGTTTTAAAACATAACATTGGGTTGCATCAGCTGGTCCAGAAACACTCATTTTCACATCCGCCCTGGGAAAGACTCTGGCTGGAAACGGGCGGGGCGGGAGCGTGTGTAATTTACCTGCGCTGGCCGTCATTAAGGATCCTGACAGGCGGAATGCGCGCGGGTCTCACCTGGGGACGCGCGAGGCCCCTCATTACGCCTCCGATGGAATCTGTGCGTCAGAGCGCAGGGGCCGGACAGCTGGAGCCGCCAGACCTCACCTTAAAAACCCAGCGGCGCTCACATCTGTCCCTCTGAGCGCTGTATCTGTCCCTCTGAGCTCTGAGCTCTGAGCGCTGTATCTGTCCCTCTGTGTCTGTTATCTCAGGCAGGGGAGAGCGAGGCATGCTGGGAGAGGTGCAGGGGCGAGCGAGGCATGCTGGGAGAGGTGCAGGGGAGAGCGAGGCATGCTGGGAGAGGTGCAGGGGAGAGCGAGGCATGCTGGGAGAGGTGACAGGGCTGTGCTGGGATCTGAAAGGGCTCTTTATGCAGCTCGAACCCGCACTGGAACATGGGCTGTGGGACCGGCCTTCATTAGCACCCGCTCTTTGTCTGAAGCTTGTTATTTTTCGGGGTGGGGGGGGTATCAGGGAAACCCCCTTTTTCCAAACCAAAAGTACAGTACGTACAGCGTCTGAACGAGCGGCTGGAAATCTCCACGGTAACATAAAGCAGTCGGGGAGGAAGAGGGGAGAGATGGGACAAAATGGCCCAGAAGACAAATGGACAGAGCCTGTTAACTAAAGCACAACTCACTAAATCATAGAACCAAACACAACGATGTGTCACAAGGTCTCAGCACCGCTTAATCAGATGTTACAGTCAGGTGACACTGTGTGCCTCCATGTTCATATGGCTGTTAAAATATCCCATTTAACGCGGGTTTCATTCTGAATCAGCTCAATGAAATGCTCATTCATCAGCGTGGATCCCCGGGCTAATGTTTCAGGATAAAAGCAGCTCTCCAGTGATTGGCCACAGGATCACTTCAATCACAGAAATTCATTTCAGGACAGAAATGTTCCCTTCCACAAATGAAAAAGACAAGGCATTGCGTTGTCACGGCAATAGATGCACAGTATTTTACCTGGGTGAGTCATCCAGCTGGCATGGTCAATGGCGTGAGAGTCAGCCTGTGACATCATCATTATGCTCCTGGACCAGTGCAGCAGTAGTGAAGAGGTCCCCAGGGGTGGTGACATCATCGCGTCAGGGGCCAATAGCGGCCAGCTCCTGGAGAGAGAGAGAGCCGCCCATTACAGTGAGCAGTGAATAGGTCCCGCCCACCCCGCCTCAGGCACCGGGATTCACAGAGCCAGGTAAACTGGGGAAAGGTTAGGGGGACGGACAGGGACACCTCAAGTCCGATTAAACATGCAAACGAGCCGGCTTCCCCCCTTAGCCCCTTCAGAGTAATATCTACACAGCTCTTCACACAGTGAAAAAAAACAGCAATCAGCCGCAGCTCAGCTGGCATTGCTAGGGCAGGGTGTCCCTGCAGCAGCGCTTCATAAAACATTTTAATCTCAGAGGATCGCGAGGGCACTGCCACTGCATTAATGTTGTTGTTTTTTTTAACTTGGACATTTCAAATCAATATAGTTTGGCCTGACATTAGAATAACAGAAAGAAAACAGATGTTCAGGTAATGTCTATGCTCTGCTTCCTTCAGAATCACTGCCTTTCAAAGTGGTCCAACAACAACGTGATTTACTGCCCTGAAATATTCCTGTATACTCTTACTGAGAGACCTGGAGACCTACATAGTGCATGAACTCAGTTCTGTAGCTATGGTAACACAAGTTAACTATGACTTACAAATAAATACAAGTCCTTTTTCTTTGTAGTGTGTTAAGTGTGCCTGTTTGTGAGGGAAAAACTAAAGCATGAATGTAATTATGTAATTACATCAAAGGGGAGAACCAATGTGGCCTGAATCCAAGCCAGTGTTACCTGTCTCTATTTCCATGACAACAGTTTAATTTACTCACACGTGTACGCGTTCCATAGTAACTCTACATCAGCGCAGTGCTGAAAGACAGAGGGAGACGCTTGCACTAATCTGCTCATCTTGTTCGGTTTTATCTCCCTTCAGCAAATATTGAGGGCCAAAATTATATTATCATTGTTTTTATTATTAAGAATATTAACCCTTTAAAGTGTGACATCACAAACGTGTGATTGGAATGTTCTTAGCTGACCATTCTAATGCTGATGTCACAATCAGTGCTGGAGACTGAAAGCAGTGGAGTTCTAGAACGCGGATTTAGAATTTTGAAAAAACATCCCAAAAAAACCTACTCTTCAAAGGGTTAATGCCTGTTTTTTTGGGCCCCTTCTCTCTGAGCAGAACGCTCCTGCGTCTCTCTCTCGGTTTCGTAGATGGCGCCCTTCGCACACGCTCAGTGAGATCACAGCAGCCTCGGTGGAGCTCTGGCCAGTTTGGGGGTGTGGATGTTAAAAATAGAGGCTGCGGAGGACCCACAGCGTGACTCCAGAAACAGGGCTTATGTCTGGCTCTGATGCTTTACAGGCAGCGGCCTCTCCAGAAGAAAAGAACACTGCACTTTCCCCTCAGCAATTTGACAGCACCTTTTTCCAGAAGCTTCCAAAGAGGGACCGGAGAAACAGCCTGTGCATCGGTGGGACGCTGAGTGGCTGTTACATACGATACACATCACAGTATCAGCTCCTGTAGCTGATGTTACCGTGGTTTCCACCATCCCATAATGAGAGAAGACACATCCTCGGCAGGCCTGTTTATTCAGAGCTCTTGGCACACTGGCAAACCCCCCACCACGTCAGTGTTGCAGAATTTCTATTAGTGCACACCATATGGTCACATGTCTAAAGTCCTGTTCCCATTGGCAGCTGGCACAAAGCTGCCACTCAGCCATTGGCTGGGCCTACATACAGCCTTGATGCCGGCCCAGCCGAGACTGTGACCAGGAAAGCCTATGAGTACATCAGCTTGACCTCTGGAGAGTTTTTCAGACTTGTGTCCTGCGTGCAGCCATGCCCTATAGCCACAGAGTGAGACTGTACCCGCTGGAGTTGTGTGTCCTGCATGCAGTCATGCCCTATAGCCACAGAGTGAGACTGTACCAGCTGGAGTTGTGTGTCCTGCGTGCAGCCATGCCCTATAGCCACAGTGAGGCTGTACCAGCTGGAGTTGTGTGACTGCTGATGCACCAGGTGTTACCAAGGCCTAGGTGAGCAAGGCCGCTACAGCTAGCTACTGTAATAGAAAGGGTGTGAGAGCTTTTATCCAGCTTTAATCCAGCAGGGGACATGTTAGTGCATACAGAGCAGCTCAGAAAGCTCAGAAACTCAGTATTTTGGGCCTTGAATGTGTGGTCCCCCTAATTATCACTGGTACAGACCTTTTAATTAGGAGGTTGGCAGTTCTCACGTGTTAACGATTACCACAGATAAACAGTAAAGGTTCAGCCACTGCTCACATCTCTCTACTTTTCTTCTTCTCTATTTTTTACCTTGCTTCTTTTTACATGGCTGCTAACATCATGTCCATCGCGACTGCATCCTGGCTGCATCACTACTGACTGGTATCCACCAGCTCTGAGGCAGTTTCCATTTTACCCACTGATCATTTTTACATCTGCACATTTTTATGGAGGCAGGCCTACGCTTGGTGTCCTGCTTTAAGGATTATATAGATGATAAATGTATGGCAGTCTATATGGGCCATTTTTACCGTCAGTTAACAAACGTACAAAGGACTATAAGAATATGTTTTTGCCCCAGGAGATTTACCTTTCCATCTGCGACTGGAATAACCTTAAAGAAACGGCTTCTTGGGGCCGGACCCCTGGTGTGGAGCTGTGTGCTTACAGCGAACGCTGCAAGAGTAAATGGAGCTGCATGATAAGTACACAGGTGGCATAAGGTAAACCTCCTCTACTACACTGCACTGTGTATGGTACTTTCCATCTTTTCTGTGGTGATTTTATAGTGCAACACACCAGATTCTGATAAACGTGTGTCATAATAAAGAGAATACTGAGCTTGGATGAGAGCCGATTCTGGAAATTAAAACAGGCTGATTAAATCAAGCAGAGTGAACACATTTACACAGACTGCAGCCCGTGACCCCTCCAGGCAAACGCAGCATTACTACACAGGCCCATGCAAACAGCTGCATGGGAGTCTATTCAGTAAGAGAGGCTTTAAAATATTCAGTCAAATGAAGAGGAGGGTGCCATGGTAACTATGGAGGACGCTACAGTAAATATGGAGGGGTAAACACCTGTAGGGCAAGGGGTCCAGACACAAACTGAAGAGGAGGGAACGCGCTCGCCGATCGCAGCCCAACGCAGTGAGAGAGGGAGGGATTATGGGGGAGCGACGCACGGCCGTGACAAACGCACACAACGGCTGTCCTGTGGCCTAACAGCAGCAGGACTCTTCCAAAGGGCCTCACGCTCGCTTCCAAAGGCACATTTTAGGGACGAGCTGGCAGGAGTGATGCCCCCCGCTCGCGGGTGTGTTCCAGCCGAACCCACAGCCGAACCCGCAGCCAGACCCTCGGCCCGTCCCGCTCTCAAAGCTCAGGGGTTTTAACCGCAGAACGGCCTCTCGCTGTTACACAGGCGCTCACGCGCTAACACACACACTCCGGGACAGCAGAGGCTGGGAGGCTGGAAACACAAGGAGTTACCCAAATATCTTTAAATGGGAGCGTTTACCACAGTTCCTCCAGACGGTAAAGAGGCCTTCCTTTGTACTTCCCCAAAATAACACGAGAAAGCTTAAGAAAATATAAGCAGGAACCTGAACTGGACGGTTAAATTCTGCTGGTGACAAATTTGTAAATTAATCTTTTGTTCTATTTATTTTCCGACACAAAACGTAGTCCATTGACAATCGGTGGTAAATGCAAACCTGTAAGAGTTTACAAAGGTTGTTTGTATTGAGCGCTCATACAATAATCAGGGCTGGAAAGTCTTACTGCTATAAAATAAACACTTGCACTTTCGATAAGCACCAAGCAAAAAGACTGCATATGTCATGTGTGCTTGCCTGTGTGTCTGTGTATCACTGTGAAAATGTGTAGGAGGGTGTGTTCGCTTCCACAGGACAAGGTTAGGGTTTTTTCTGTATCTTACCAAGCACATGTTTGTCTGTGTTAGTGCGTGTGTGCGTGTGTATGCGCGCTTGTGTGTCTGTGTTAGTGCGCGTCTACTCCCACGTGCATGCATGCGTTAGTGTGTGTGTGTGTGCGGCCGTGTGTGTATGCGTGTCTGTGTGTGTTTTACTCCATCATGTGTGCAGTGATGTCACGGGCCCAGCTGGTCCTGCATTTGCTCTGAGAGCAGTGCAGCAGTTAGCCACATCAGTGCGGGGCTGATGGAGGGTTTGCAGCGCAGTAATGACAGGGGACCAGCGCAGTCCCGCGCTGCACATGCACACACGCAGCTCTCCTGCGTCAGACAGACGCATAAATACCAACACGCCGCAGCGCGTGTCACACGCAGGCTTCTGCACAAGAAGTACTCTACATTTAATTAAAAACGACCTAAATCCTGGCCCAAAATTATAACTAGGCAGCTTTAATCTCACTCATAAAACAACACGTGCAAAAGATGTGAAACTTCAAGGCTACAGTGTGGACCAACCGTGCTGCCCTAAAAGTGTTTTTGACCCTTTTGAAGAGTAGGTTGTTTTTTTTAGAATGTTTTCTCAAAATTCTAAGTCAGTGTTCTAGAACTCCACTGCTTTCAGTTAACAGCAGTGATTGTGACATCAGCATTAGAATGTTGAGTTAAGAACACTCTAATCCCATATTTGTGACCTCACAACTCAAAGGGTTAAGAACAGACAGTTTTAAAACTGAAAATGTAATCACGTTTGAATGTTACTCAGTAACCTGCAGTAGCTCCCTTCGGAGGCCATGTTGTCTGTAATAAATCCCTGTGAAATGACACAGGCAGTACGGGCTGTACTAATAGGAAAGGACAGAGGTAAATAAGGACCTGGCCTGCACACTTCAGTGGCATAGACTGTTTCTGGGGGGGGGGGGGCATTGGGGCACTGGTCATGCAGGTGGGATGGGTGGGGGGGGTAGGTGGGAATCAGTGGAAATTTCGGAGCTGTCATAACCCCCTCAGGGACTCCTGTCGCCTCCAATTTTGGGCGGGGGCTGTTAGCGGGTTTTTCCCCGCGGGCTGCCAGGACCGAGTGAGCTGGAGCGGCGGCCTCCGGGAGTGTGGAGTAATTATCCCTCCGCCCCGCCCGCCGCCGACCTTTCACCTCTTCCCGCCAACGTAAACTAATTACGCCAGCAGCCTGGGCGCTGGCCCCCGCCACCCTAATCTGCGTGAGCTGATCCGGGCCCCCCCGACCCCGGGCCCCCCATTATCTCACGGCTGGCGGAAGC
This sequence comes from Anguilla anguilla, assembly GCF_013347855.1. NCBI lineage: Eukaryota > Metazoa > Chordata > Actinopteri > Anguilliformes > Anguillidae > Anguilla > Anguilla anguilla. The sequence continues at coordinate 60,451,423 of NC_049206.1, read as the reverse complement.
GTCTCGATGTGAGTGAGCGCGCGGAGGGGAGCGGCCGCGGGGGGAGAGGTCAACCGGGGGAGAGGTCAGCCGGGACGCTCCGCTGAGCCGCGCTGCTCTTCCGCTGAAACGCGGCGGACGAGCCCCATTAACCACTGCCACTGAGCAGCATCACAGCCGCCAGAACACATCCTGCAGGGAGAGCAGCCACTGAGCAGCATCACAGCCCTCAGAACACATCCTGCAGGGAGAGCAGCCACTGAGCAGCATCACAGCCCTCAGAACACATCCTGCAGGGAGAGCAGCCACTGAGCAGCATCACAGCCCTCAGAACACATCCTGCAGGGAGAGCAGCCACTGAGCAGCATCACAGCCCTCAGAACACATCCTGCAGGGAGAGCAGCCACTGAGCAGCATCACAGCCGCCAGAACACATCCTGCAGGGAGAGCAGCCACTGAGCAGCATCACAGCCCTCAGAACACATCCTGCAGGGAGAGCTGCCACTGCAGCTACAGCTGGGAGAGAGGAGAAGCTCCAACACACACACCACACACTATACACACACACACACACACAGTATACATGCACACACACACACGGAATGTAAAACAAGCACGTCTCTCTCGCATATTCCAGCTGTTATCTTCAGCACCACAAACAGGGCCGCGTGTGGCTCTGCCCAGCGACCCACACAGAAGAGACGCAGTAACCACACTTCACCACTAGGGGAGCTGATGGTGGCAGTCTGCAGCTCTATATGACGGCACCTGTCTGTTCTTTACTGTGTGCCAAACAGGACTGCCCAGAGCCAGATACCAGCCTGAGTACGACCCAAATCTAACCCCCAAAGCTGTCTCATTATCACAAACGCACAAGCTATGTAATTATCAACACCTTCAGAGCTAACGTGTGTATTCCACAAACTGTAGATACATGCTAAAATGTTGTAACTGTTAATGTAAGCCAGGCTGCATACAGATAAAAGGATCTGGACTGATTGCACAGTGTATAACACAAACTGGCCAATGGGAGTGAGGCAGCTGCGCTGACCATCCATAGGGGAACATCTTGATTGACAGCGCACGGTAGCTCCACCCACAGCAGTGGTTGACGAGACCCGTGGTCCAATAGGGCGAGGCTATTCCAGTCAAAACCCCAATGAAAATGAGCACTGCGAGACAGGCGGTTTTAAACACTACGGACGTGGGTGTTTAAAGGAGGCAGTTCAGCTTTCTGGCAGTGGAGGGGACTCAGCGGGTTTCTTTTTAACTGTGTGGGGGCCCGGGCGGGGCGGGGCAGGGCCGGGGAGGGCGGGGCAGGGCCGGGGAGGGCAGCGAGGCTGGCAGGAGCAGATTTACACAGAGGTTGTGCAACTCCAGACCACCGCAAGTCAGGACCTGACTATGATGGATGGCTGAGGCCGAGCAAACAGCTGTAATTTATATATTTATTTGTGCACTTATTTATAAAAGCTCAGGACCACTGGTAGGAGATTTGCCCTGTGAGGAGTGCGTTTGAGTGGGGAAGGCTCTGCATGCGCTCTCTCTCTCTCTCTCTCAGGCTCTGCATGCGCTCTCTCTCTCTCTCTCTCTCTCCTGCTGGTGCATTTCTGCAGTTTTTCTGCGGGTGCATTTCTGCAGTTTTTTCTGCGGGTGCATTTCTGCAGTTTTTCTGTGGGTGCATTTCTGCAGTTTTTTCTGCGGGTGCATTTCTGCAGCTTTGCACTGGTGCATTTCTGCAGTCTCTGCACTGATGCATTTCTGCAGGCTTTGCGCTGATGCATTTCTGCAGGCTTTTTCACTGGTGTATTTCTGCAGGCTTGGTGCTGGTGCATTTCTGCAGGCTTTTGTGCTGGTGCATTTCTGCAGGCTTTTGTGCTGGTGCATTTGTGCAGGCGCTGGTGCATTTGTGCAGGCGCTGATGCATTTCTGCAGGTGCTGGTGCATTTCTGCAGGCGCTGGTGCATTTCTGCAGGCGCGGGTGCATTTCTGCAAGCGCTGGTGCATTTCTGCAGGCGCTGATGCATTTCTGCAGGCGCGGGTGCATTTGTACAGGCGCTGGTGCATTTCTGCAGGCGCTGATGCATTTCTGCAGGCGCGGGTGCATTTCTGCAAGCGCTGGTGCATTTGAGCGAGCAGCAGCGGTGTTCCCTCCCGCGTGGCACACAAGTCCACCGCCACTCAACCGCCACTCCGCTCCCCGCTCATTTAAAGGCCCGGGTCGTGCCAGCGCCCGGTCCAGAATATCCTGCTAATGTAGCACAAGCATACTGATCCAAAAACGCGCCAGCGACCGCAGCCACAGCGCTGCATGCCGGACCCACTCTCTCAGCCTCCGTCTCTGCAAAACAGCTCAGAACCCCGAGATCCAAGGACGCAGCTGGAAGCTAGTCAATAACGGCCATTAGCCTTGGAGTCATTTCCACATTTTTTGCTTTTTTTTGACATTTTTTCTAGTATTTTCTTTTTTTTTTTCCACCACAAAAACTGCTTTTCACATAAAATAAAACGCAGTAAATCTCCACTTTCAACTGGTTTGATTGGTGATGTCTCAAAATCAGCAGAAGAATAGGAGCATACATTTGTGTTGTCTGAATAACAGCGGTGGATGCAGCGGGCTGCAAATCAGGGCGGGTGTCCTTGCAGGGTTAAAGATGCCATTACCAGCTGCAGAAGGGTCTCCGTGGTCCCTGCTGCCCACTGTTCCGGCGGAGCGGGGCTCGGAAGACTTTCAGCTCTTTCACACGGTGAGCCGAGGGCGTCACGAACCTGTCTGGACCGTTTCACACACAGATCTACTTCTCATCTTCTTTAAGACGACCGTTTTCTCGGGTGGAAGAAGCTCAGCTCTGGCGCACGTCTTTAACGAGGGCCATGACAGACAGGCAGAGGTCTGTACGGCCATCAGAACCCTGGGGTTCTAACAAAGTTACCGAGAAGCAACCAAGAAGGGAGCAGGCGATACCGTATCACCACAGGGGTTCTGAAGCTGGAGCGTAAGAAACCGGGAGGAGACAGAGCTGATGAACGCGTCCGCGCTGCCGCCAGCAGTTTATCACGGCTGGCCGTGAGCGTGGAAACACATGATGGTGTTTTTGCGGGCGGGAGAAAGCAGGTGTTGGCTCTGGACGGGGCGACGGAGCGCGTGCGAGAATCTGTGACACGGCTGCTGGAATCACCGCCGGAAACGCGCAGGTGTGCGCTAGAACAGCGCCCGGCCGCGCGGGCGCCCGGGTGAGCCAGCGACGGGCCTTCTGGACGAGCGAGCAGAGGGCTAACAGAGGGGGCAGAGCCGAGGGGCCTGCCTCACAGAGCAGCCCAGTCCTCCAGCACCCTGTCCACTGATCTGAAACGACCGGCCTACTGCTCATGTACGTGAGAACAGACGTGGGGAAGACGACTGCAAAGACAGGATTCAAGCATCCTTAAACTAATGCTAATGCTAACGGGATACAACTGAGCCAGGTGACTTAGCACCATGTCAAAGATTCAGGGACATCTGGAGGTGGGGCTGGAAGCTTTTCATACTGTTCCCATGGCGATAGGTTCCCATGGCTTCCCAAGGTGGGGGAGGGGAAGAGGGGGCATGGGGTCCCAGCTCTCTAGGATGGAATGCTCTGGGCAGGTCAGTACAACTGTAAATAAAAACCGGAAAA